>NW_009945621.1:0-46249 GCF_000696875.1 Nestor notabilis
GTGGTGTTGTCCTCCCCCCGGCCTGGGGAGCCCCTACCTACTCTGGACCAACGCGGGTCTGGCGCTTGTCTCTGGTTGTGTTGTTTTTTCTAGCACACATAGCAAATGTGCCTGTCCTGTTGTTACTCATGTCCAGAGTACTTTTTTTAAATATTTTTTTATTTTTAATTAGTAATTGGTCTTGAATTGCAAATATTATGGTAGGGCTGTCACTTGGATTGCTTCAGTCTGTGTGGCAGGGGGGGGGGGGGCGGGGGGGCCCTCTGTGTGGCAGGAGAGGTGAAGCTGGTGTCCTCTGCCCTGATTTTCATATCTTCAGTAAAGCAGAGTTTGTGCTGTGTTGCCATATGCAGCAAGGTTCTCAATGACAAGAGGTGGCAATCACTTCTTCCAAATTAAAAAATACGTCTTTGTCTAATGCAGTGCATGAACTGCACTTTGGCATAATCTCAGATACAGTAAACATGAGGATGAGATGACAGCGCGTTGGGTCTCATTGAGGAGAATTGTTGAGGAGTGTAATTCTGAAATACCTAATTAGTATGCAGTTATGATTAATGAGTCAAACCATAGAGAGGCATTGCTAGTGTATAGTTTGAAAGGTGGCCTTTCAAACAGATGTGATATAGTGGTGACAGGCAGATATTTAGCTTTGAATCCCTTGCAGAGTTATGTAGGAGCTGTCCTGTGGGCATGGTCTATCTGTGGTGGAGAAAGATCATCACTGAGAAGTGAGGTTCTTGCTCCACAGCCTAAAAGTTGGGACTGAACTAGTCAAAATGAGTATTGACAGTAGCAGTCAGAGCTAGACTTGCCCCATAGAAAGAGTGCTTTCTGTTCTGCAGCAGGGTCAGGATGAAATATATTGTTTTTTGGAGCAGTTACACTTGTGTCATATCAAGTGCTACAAATAAATCCAAATTCTGGGCAGCATCAAAACCAGTAACAGCTGTAACTAGAGCAGAACTCATGCTGTTGCACTGAGACTTAGCCTAAAATTTGAGTGGCTTTCAACTGGCCTGGAACATTCTTGACTTTAGCAGGTGGCTGCTGAGCTTTTAGTTAAAAATCAACAGTTCTAGTATGTAGTTACTGCATTGTGTTTATGGTACTGATAAAATACATCTTTAGGCTTGCATTTTTAGATGGCTGCACTTGGTCATTTTGTTGGCCTACAACTAGGACAGCTGTAACAGTGCCATAGGCTGGCGCAGCACTTTACTGCTTGACTTAATGACAGAAGTCTTGAGTTAGACTTTTTCTTTTTTTTCTTTTTTCTTTCTTTTTTTTTAATTCTCTGAGAGATGAGTTTGCCAGGAACTTCAGGGTTATGAGGAGAGTTAAGAGGTGGCGAAACGATGAGGTTTTGGCTTCACAGTTGAAGAGATAGGTGTTTCAGTTATCTTTGCCCAGATGTGCCATTGGTAGGGAGAGATGGGTTTTATTTGACCAAACCAGATCTTTTTAACTAGTAATTTGCTCCCAGCAATAAAATCAGTGAATGTTGAACCTTGATTTTATTGCTCAAGGTTGCTAATGATATGCCAAATGGAGTTTATTGCTTATTTTTTAGCTTTTTGCTTGTTAATATTATTCTTAGAATTTTGAATTGGAAGTAGGCCACTGATCACTGGGCTTAAGCTAGGTTTTTTTAGAAGGAGCAGCTAACTGAAATTTTGTCATGAAATTTACAGAAGAGGTGTTTTGGGTTTTTTTTTATGATTGCAAAAATCTGTGGAAGAAGCTTACACTCAGTCTTTCTTTTTTTTTCTTGTCTCATAGCTGCACATTTTGAACAGTAATTAATGAATAAAGGCTGCTGCCTGCACAGTATAATGGCTTTGCTTGAAGGCTGATGTTGCTCCAGAAGTGAAAGTGTACTGTTTGGTTTTTTTTTTGGTTTTTTTTTAATCACTTTGTGCAGGCTTCTTAGAGTTGTTCTTTTTGTAGGGCTTTGGTGGAATTGTTGCTCATCATACTTGGCAGCTGGGAAGTAATCTCTTTACTTTACACATGTAGGGGGAGAACTAAGCTGGGAGCTAGCTCTTCAATCATGCAATGTTAGATGAAGAAAGAGAAAACTTGTTTGGGGAAGGTATGTGGTATGTGGTAGGACGTTCAATAGTTTAAGTTATCAAAAGTACTTCTCAGTGTGTACTGGTGTTTAAATTTTGAGACCAAACAAGCTACCATCTGCATTTCTGCTGCTGGTTGGCTTTGCTTCCTCTGTTGCAGATTACTGGTTATTTCAGTGTAGCTGCTTCTGTCAAGCTAAAAGAGAAAGACTCACATGAGCTGGCTTGCCCACCCGGTGATTTGGGCTTTTAGCCAGGAGATAGGAAAGAGAGATGTGCGTGCGTCCTGCAGTAAATTTTTCTATACAAGAATTTCAGTGGTGGTGGCTCCAAAATGCTCAATAGCTGGTGATTGCTACCCTAGCTTTGGGAAGTGGGGAATAAAATGAATCTACAGTGAGTCCAGGTGAGGTTCCTGATGTCCAGCCTATATTCTATGCTCTGCCTTTTACCCATATTTGAGGGAGGGTTTGTGTCTTGGTGTCCTAGGTGGGCAAAAAGTTGCTATCCTTGTATTTCAGTCATGCCAGATTCTCCCAAGGCATTACAGGAAACACCTGAGTGCCAGAAGGTGGGATGGGTTAGGCAATGGAGTGCCAAAGTCCCCTTCAAGGACCTCGTTTGGTTTGGGTTCCCTCCCACCTCGTTTTCTGTGTCAAATCCTTTAAACTGGTGCTGATGAATATGTCCTACAGAACATCATGCTTGGGACTCTCAGTTTCTGATGAGCTGATTAAGAATTTTTCCTGTGTGGATAATGTAGGATTTTAGGAAAGGGAAGTAGTAACTTCTCAAAATCAGTAGTTTTATGTACACAATGTGAGAATAGTCTTACGTGCTAATTACAAAATAAGGGTGTTTAAAAAACATTGACATTTCTTTCCATCTAGTCAAACATTCTAATAGTCTTTATATACCTGTTGGAAAAAGTATTTTGAAATTAGAAGAGGAAAGGGTTATACAGATGGAGACATTAAATTAGCCTTATAATACTTCAGATAATTGTATCTACTCCTGACTTATTTGGGTTTCTATTTCATTTCTGTAGTACTGGATACCTTTTAGAAAGTTTGGATTAATGGTTTTCTTATGATGCTTGCATTTCTTCGTGATGCAATGCCCAGTATATTTTCTGAGGCACAGTAATCTTTAGTATATCTAAAACTCCGTGGCTTGGTTGTTGACCATTTTACTGTAGAAAACAGTGGAAAGAGAATGCTTGCATGCAAGTCTTGCACATTGCACTGATTGATTGTGGCTTAGGCGGCCCATGCATAACTGAGTTTAGCAAGTGCCGTAAACTGTTTAAGACTAAAGTGGAAAAAGTCATGTAACTGCTACTTGTGCCCATAGTTAAAAGTGTCTTGTATTTCCAGGCCTTCTGTTACATGTGAAAATGGCCATCTAGCCTGAGCATAGGGTGGAGCATGCCAACCCTGATTGAAGCATGTGTAGCTCATGACCCATACAGTCATGTAAACTCCATCAGTATTGAGTAAAGACGGGATGTTGGGTGCAGTTTATTTAGAAGTCTCACATGTAGTTTGTTTCATAATGAAAGGCAGAGAATGCTAGAATTGCAAGTGGAAGCATCTTAGAATGTCATACTGCTTTATGCTATTGGCAGTCCTAAAGCTCTTTGCATTTTTAATGAAATTTTAAATTATGTGACTTCGCTCAAAATGGCTCAGCTTCCAGGAAAAAAATGAATTAGTGGCATGAGGTACATACCATGTTTAAAAATAGAGCCCAAGCTGGAAATGCTGTTCATTTAAAATACTTGGTGTCATTTTAAAATTGAAGTTTGTTAGATGCTTTGTAACACATTTTTCATGCACACAAGCCCAGTAAGGCCTGGTAAGGTTTTAGAAGAAACCACTGGCAATGCATTTTATTGGTGGAAAAATATTTCTTTGTTCCAGAGTAAACCATGTTACTTAGCAGTGTTAAGAGCCTGACAGACTTGTTTTGCCTCTGGAGCCTGAGATGATCTTGGGTTTTGGACAAGAAGATTCATGCCAGTTTTGCTCTGAATTCGTTTAAGAAGTCTGTTTGAATAGACAGCAGGAAAATGGTACTGTCTGGGGACTTCTTGAAGTTTGATTCAGTTACCTGCTTACTGTAGGATGTATTTGATCCTGGGAAAATTGGTCTTTCTGCACTTAGCAAGGATAAAGATTTTTTTAATTGTCCAGATGGAGAAGGCAAGGTGGTGATAGATGCAATTGTGTTCATGTGTTACTACCTTCTGAGGTTAGAGATGTGCTGGAGCACTTAACGTTTCCTCACAGCCTAAAAGACAAAAATTTGTCTTAACATACTGCCATAGTATGTGCATACTTGTGGATAGTGTTGTTTGACAGCTGAAGCCTATGCACAAAACCCCCACCATTTGAGCCCGTGTTGTGTTGTGCAAACCTTGCTGCATCCATTCAAAGTAACCCCAGCTCCTTTCTGCCCTGCTATTTGACTGCTGTTGCTCAGAAAGGGACTTGAAAGATGCTTGATGAATTAGAGCTTATCTCCTTGTGCTTGCTTAAATGTAGTGCAGGCTTCCTAATGAACTACTTGATCTTGCATCATCAGAAGTTTTTAATCAATGTGCAGCATTGCTGGAGACTGTTTGCACAATCTGAACACAAAAGTTAAAAAATAACTGCTTGTGCATACTTTTAAATTGACAAAAGCTGCAAACTGATTCTTGGTTTCATGTAGCTCTGCTGTTGAAGTGATAGCTATATGTTGTTTTCAAGATAGGGGAAGAAGAGAGTACAGGTAACGTGGACACTTAACAAAATTTTCTTGTACAGTGACTTTTAGAAAAAAACCACAGCGGAAGCTAATTGTCATTGAAATCTGTTTGTAAGTTTAGTTAAATGTGTGTAACTTTCATAACATTCAAAGCTTTGCCCTTAAACATTAAGAAGGTAATGCTGAATAAAGTATAAGCTTTACTAGGGCTGGTACTGGTTTTGGGCATTTCTTTTCTTAGGAAAAATCCAAGCTTCTCTTCGTTATCTCTTACAATAAGACTGATGAGGTGTTGACACTTGAGGTCTTTGCAAAATTACCTTTATTGAGGCTTGTCTGACTTTGGTGAGGACAGTTAGGTCAGTGTTGAGGGCTTCTGGAAATCCCACCTGTTAAGCTCTTGCATTAGCTTTCAGTGTAATTGGTTGGCCATGCATCAAGTCTGGGTCCAACTCGAGTCTTGATGAGTTGATGAATTTTGAAAGTACATCTTTCTAGGAACTTGTGCTAGTCAGAAAGGCCTTTCTGTTCTCAAGATAATTACATGTGACTTCCACTGACTTCATGAGATTGTTAGAGCGTATTTAGGGAAAGGATATAGCCTTGAGTGTGGAGCTTATGCAACACTTGAAATGGCTATTATTGCCACAGTATAATACATGTAGAAGGATTACTTGGCTCTTGATGACTGCTAGGCTGGTGATCAGATTTCTTTAGGACAAAAATGTGTTTTTCCTGTGCTATCCAGTGCTACACTTACATCTCATTTAAGAACTTCTTTTAATTACAAAAAGTGTTTTGAAGTACAGTGACTGCTGTATTTGCTAAATGACGTGTTAAAACACTGTGTAGAGGAGTCCAGAATTTTCTAATTTTCCTTCAGAAGAGGGGTGACTATTTTCTGTTCTCTTCCATGTAGGATGATTTTGACACCTAAATCCTCTTTGTCGTGGAAGCAATGGGTGTAATTTGTTCAGTAATAATATAACTGAATGTGTTTTATTAACACAGTATGTTAAAACCCCTGTGCTAAAAAAACATAAAACCATGCCAGAGCTAAATTTCCGAATGTAATATCCACGAAGTTGAAATTTTGTATGTAGTTTCTGTCTACCAAGTTGCTTTTGCCAGTTGTGGATCTCGGAATAGTTTCTAAAATGAAATTACATTTTTAGTGGATTAATGTTTTTGCCACATTAATACTGTATAAGCTAGAAAATTATATCTCTGGTACTTTAGCCTAGAGTCTTCCCTCACAACATGTTTGAACAAGAAAATGGTTCTTGTATAATGATTAAAGGGACAATAGTTGCGTTCTGACAAACTGGAAGAAAAGGGAGGGAATAGGCAGATGAGCTGTCAAATCCCTTAATTACATTACAGACCAAAGTTGCTGTCATTAGTCATAAGTAACTCCCTTTTAAAGCCCACCTCCTTTCTGGTTTGAGTACCCAGCAAGTAATCTGGATTTCGGAGTTACATGTGATTTGTAGTCATTTACTGTGCCTAATGTGGGATGGATATTGAAGGTTAATTATTGCATAGCTTTTTCAGGAGGGTAAATGGGATATAGCCTGGAGTTGTGAGTAGTGATGGCTGGATATGCCTGATGCTTCATCTTAAAAACTAGGGTAGTTGTGGGCTCCTTTGATTTGGCTCTTCTATGGAGGTTTTGAAGATTAAAACTGTACACATTTGTGCATTTTGTGAGGTATTGGGATGATGATTTCCAGACTATAAGAAGATAATTTATATGAAAATATGGGAACATTCATAAGTGGCCCTGTAGAGCAGGATCTCTTGTGAAACATGAAGGGTTTGTGGATGTTTGACTGCTTCAGGTTCAGAGATTTGATGTTAGGTTTTGGATGTATCTTAGTCCCAGATGGATATTTCAGATGTAAACAAATCCTTGTTCCAGTTTCTAATTCAAACCATCATCCTCTTTGCTCCTATCGTCATCTGCCTCGTTTACTGTCTCGCCTGTGAGGCTCTGGAAAAAAAAGTTTTGTAGAATGGAGGTAAATAATCATGCAATTAGGCTGTGTATCATGCTGCATAAATCTAGGTTATCTTAATAGTGATTCTTAGGCAACATAGGTGAAGTAGTGGCTCTGTGATTCAAATGGTAATTGACTGTTCAGCTAAAAAATTAAATTCAACTGTTCTATGTTTGGTATGATGGCTAGTGCAAAAGCTGGCATTGTTCCCTTGAAAGATGAAGTCCCAGCTTCACAGCCCCAGCGTGTGGCAGTGCATATAAACTGCTTAATATCTGTTTTGTTGGGTTTTTTTTTTTGGTAGCAAAGTGCTTTAAGAAACGTCTTTACAATTCTGCCTTTGTGGAGCTGTAGTATAATAGCTTTTAATTGCATGATTAATTTTCATAGAGGCCTCTACTTAATTCATTGCATTGCCTGCATATGTATCGGGCTAGAACTGGAGAAGTTGTGTGTATTTTGTTCTTTATTTTCTTGTGTGGGTGAGTTAGAGAAGTAATGTGTCTTTTTTTTTTTTTTTTTTTTTTTCTTTTTAAATATACTAACATTTAGAGGAGAAAAATGCTAGATCTCATTAGAATGAAATTAATATTATCTACTTGGGACTTGTTGGGTGAGAAGTGGTTTATTAGGATGGCCTTATGTCTTGTTTTGCTGCTTGCCTTTATCTTTGCTAGGATCACCACCCCCAAATTAACATTCGATAAATTCATACAAATCATAGTTTCTGTAGCTTGTGTTTTATAAAGCTGTTTAGTGTGACGTATTTGCCTTCCAGCCCGATAGCTATTTTAAAATCCCTTGTCTCTGAAAGTTTTGGATGTCCTTTCAGACTTGCAAAACCTTGAGACTGAGCCATTTTTCACTTCCTGTCAGTAAATATCAAAGTATTGACTCTCTGTGCTGACTTCTTACTGAATAAAATTCTTACGTGTTTCTGTGGGTTTCTGAGGTTAGGATACACTTACGTACACATTGGTGCTTTTTAAAAGGAGATGCTGCAAAGTGTAGTACTGTGCTGAGAATGCATACCAGGGAGGTCCTGTACTCTGCCTTGAAAAAGTTTGTATTAAATTTGGTTTGTGGGTTCAGATAGGTAAATTTGCCACTTCAGAAATCTTAAACTGAGATGTGCCAGTCAAGCTTCTCATATACGTTGCCTCCTACTGAGAAGATCCACTCAGTAGAATTCTTACCTTGAAGAGAGCTGCGCAGCCTCACATGCACAGTTGTCCTTTACCATGTGCAGCTCTTGTTCTCAGGCTGCTGTGTGTTGCTGCAGCTAGTTGGGATGCCAAGATAGGTATGGTAAGATGGGATGCAGCTTCTTCCAAAGCATAAGCAGAAACAAAAGTACTTCTTCACTGGACCTGTGCATGTTTTCACATCTAGAAACTTGTTGAGATTGTAGGGGTTTTGTTCAGTGCCTGGACTTGAAGTTGGGTAAGGAAGTGAGGCCAAATCTTTGACTCCTCAGCTGAAGAGTTCTTTCTGTCAGGTTTTCTGTGAATAATATAGTGTGCAGTTGCATGCTCCTGTTTCTCTTGGCTTTTTCTTAATGGGAGGGGTAGTTTTTTTGTCCTGTAGTATCGTTGACTATCTTAGAGGGATTTGCAGCTCTTCACAACAAGCTTGTGTTTCCTTTACTATCTGCATGCTTTTGTATCTTTATTTGTGATTCCAAACCGTGTTGAAATGGAAGTTTAAGACATGTTTTTCTCAGTCATTGTCAGAACAAGCTCTTCTGTAGAGTAGACATCTTTCGTGCTTTTCTCTTACCGTTATTTGTATTTATGCTCTGAGGTTTATGAAGTTGGTACTGTGTTTTGAAAAAAAACAAAAACATTCTGCCTGCTTATTATGTAGATTGTGTGGGGTTTTTTTTCCAGTCATCTTGACTGTATTAGCTGTTGACCATAGCCTCTCCTCCATATGGCTGAGAGTGCCAGGACACATTTCATACACCTCACAGGAGAAGGGAGACTTTTGCTCTGAGAATACTTCCTAAATGGAATATAGTAAGCAGTCATGCTATGTGATGGAAATGAGTTGTGAATGTAGCTGGTTCCTGGGACAACCTGGCAGCAGCATCTTCAAGTACCTCTGATTTACTTCTTTGCACTGCAGGAATTTGAGTTCCCCTCCAGACCTGTTGTCAGCCCGATGACCTCATTTGGACAGGTTTACCTCCTGGATACAAAGGAGCTGCAGTTTTTTCGTTTCTTGTCTAGGTTGCTGCATTTAAATTACAAGTGGAAAGATTTAAATTAAAAAAAAGAGGCGGAGGAAAAAAAAAAAAAGGTTGTAGTTGAAATATTGAGCATTAAGGGGTTAAATGCATTTCTTCTAAATCATAAAACATTTCTCTCGGCTGCATCTGAGTTGGTCTCTTTTCTTGTTCCTGAAGGCACAGATGGTAGAGTTGGCAAGTGCAGCTGGCTGGCTACAAGGAATCCTCCATTGCTCTGAAGAACTTTCTTCCTGTTCATTTCCTCTATACTTCCTGATTATCTAGGCTCATAGAAAAATAGTGAACTTACTTTGTGTTTCATGTTGGCTAATGGAAATGCTGCCTACTTTAAAAAAAAAAAGTATGCACATGTACAGGCTAAGCAGTGTATGTGCTAGGGAGGGTTTCTGGATTTGTCTGGTGTATTTTCCTATGTCCCTTTGTTGTTTTTTTTTTCCTCTGTCCCTTGTTGGTTGTTGGGTTTTGGGTTTTTTAGGTTTTTTTTTGGGGTTGGTTTTTTTTGGGGTTTTTTTTTTTGTTTTTTTGTTTTTTTGGGACGCTGTCAAGAAAATGGCACTAATAAGAGCTTGGCCATTTGTCAGGACTCCTAAATCTGTTTGAGGATGGAGTGTGGACACTTTCTGTAACACTCCCCCTGTAGCTTCGGGCTGTCAAGCTGTTGAACGGCAAGAACAGGTTTTTGGGTTTTTTTTCCTTGCTGTTACTATATGGGCTTGTTTAAGCTGGAGTTAAAAGGCTTGAGGTTAGCACACTAACATTTCATGGCTGGTAGGGCCAGATGCACCGCTAGACCATGTTGCATGGTTACTGAAGTCAGAGTTCCTGAGAATTGCAGACAAATTGAGACAACAGAGCAACTTTCAGAGGCTTCAGAGTCACATTGTTCCTGTGCTCATCGGTGTTGCTATCAAATGGGACTTGGTACTTGACAGCTTTGCTACTCCATGCTAGAGGCTGGTTTCCTTTGCACTGTGGTTCTCTGCAGTCAGGAGGGTGATGCATGATGGATAGTGGAGCAAAACTGACAGCAGCTTGTGCGTGAATGAGGAGTGGGCTGTTCAGAAGCAGATTAAAGCAAGTACATGCCTTGCTTGCCTGAACTGGAAGTGAAAATTTGCATTCCTGGCAGTTGTGAAGATTTTTTCAGGCCATAGATTCACCAATTTAAATCTGTTCTTTGTTAAATAAGATTTGTATTTGGAACTGAGGGTCAGGGAGAAAAGGACCATTGTCCTTTTATTTGCAAGTGTCAGGTTTGAGTTTTGTGGTATGTTTTGAGCTCCAGAGCCTTGGACAGTGACCATCATTCACAGCTTGAGGAACATTCAGCTTGTTTTAAATTTCCTTTTTAAAGACAGGTGAAGTCTTAATGCCTTGTAGGTCTTCATGAAGCCTTTGATTCTAAAGGGGTAATAGTTTTAAAGTTGTTTTTTGTTTGTGTTTTGATTTGTAATCCCTCATCAGTGTTGGATTTAAAAAGTAAAGCTATATGTAAATTCTTAAGCACTGCATGCTCTAGCATGCTTATAAAACAGGAAGATTAGGTAATTTGCTTTCTGTTTTTCTATTATAGCTGCCTTCATGAAGAGAGCGAGGATAAGGGATTACATACATTGTTTGAAATAGGACTTCATAAAATTACATAGAAATTCTAACACTGGTGTAGGTACTAGTTGAGAATGTTGATCATTGCAGGAAAGGCTGTAACTGTCTTTTTTGCATTTTCTTGTGACTGTTAAAGAACTTAAGAATTGGTAAATATTTTGGTATGCTTTCTTGGTCTCCTTCCAATATTAGGAAAAAGGCTGAATTTGTGATCACAATCAGTTATAGGAACAACACAAATAATTTGCTTTTATATCTATATGCATGTAAAATTTAAAGTGTATACTGCGTATTCTTTAATTTGATCTTGGCATGATGTGAATATATAGACAGCTATTTTTGAAAGTGATTATAACTGCTGATTTGCATAACGGCACAGGATTTTTCTCATAGCAACTGGAAAGACTATCATCTTTAGCATGTGGGAATTACTTCAGGTTTTAAGAACAGTGTTTTGTTAAATCTGCAAACAGTATTAGAGCAAAGGCATTTCTGAAGTGGTGTAGGGATTATTTGCTTTAGTATGTCTTCAGCATTCACAAAGCATTGCTTTTTTGTTTTGGCATTTGGTAACTTGGCAAATTATTGGGTTGCTTTCATTTTAAGGTTACTTGGGTATAACAAAGTGTCATCTATGTTCATTTGAAAGCTGAAGTTTTGTAGTTAATAAGCAGCATGAACTTGAGTAGAGGATGACATTTTAATGTTTTGCTGTTGTGTAGCATTATCTGTCTCATGTGTTTTCTTTTTTTATTCTGATCAGTAGCTACAGTCCAGACTCCATGTTTAAAAGATTGACAAAGGAATGAGTGCTTTAAGAATGGTTGAAACCATTTCTAGGAATGGGTTTCTTAGGAAAGAGCTAATTTGGCAAAAAGTGCCAGGACATATTTTGTGATTCTTTTAGGAAGTCCATTTCAAATTTTGGTAGCTAGTAACAGTTTGGTTAACTTCATTTTGCGTGTGTTGTAGAACTGCCTCAATAAATGGCTGAGGCTTTTTCCGTTTTTATTTTGCTTGTCTTAAAAAAAAAAACAAAACCCACAAACAAAAAAACAAAACCAAAACAAAACAAAAAAAAAGCAACAAAAACACCCCTCCCCCCCCAACTTGGAATTGATAATGAATTTGTTGCATGTTTTAAATCATCAGTTCTTCCAGGTTTCTAAAATTACTAGTATCATTACCAATTTAATGATGACTCAGAATTCCTGCTTTGAATTTAAGCCCAGCTTCAAAACTCCTTTGTAAGAAATCTTGTCTTGTTAGTGAATATCTTAATTTCAGCTTTGGAAATCAATGTTAATTTAACTGAGATATGAAAAGCAATGTCTCTGAGCCACTGAGCGTGGCTGGAAGTAAAAGAACTTGCTGAAGATGATGCCCAGTGGACACTTGTTCCCATAACTGGTTCAGCTCTGTACTCTTCCCTGCAGTGATCGCTGGCTGTCCCTGGGGAGGGCTGTTTCATTCCCCAGCATCAGAAAAAAAGCAAGCTAGTACTGATGCAGTAACAACCATCCCCTTCACTTGCTACAGATCTTGGAACATCTTTTTGCGGGAGAGGAAAGGGTGGAAGAGCTTGGGTTTTGTCAGCTTTTTCAATTAAGTGACGAAACTGCTATTTCTGCCCAGAGGTTTAGATCATCTGTGCAAACAGCAACAGCACTTCCACTCTGTTCTTCTATCTTGTTTCTTAAAGCAAAAGGCATTCTTCATTTGCTTGAACCAACACAGAGTTTCAAAGCAACATGCTGCTTTAGCATGCTTGCCAGAGCATATATTAAGACATAAAATGATCTTCCCCAGCAATGCAAATGCATTTGTCATAGTTGTTGCTTGCTTTTGTTCACTGCAGGTGAAGCCTGCAGCCTCACATGCCTACCGTGGAAAGGTACCGTTTGCTCCCTGCGGCCAGTGTCCTTTAACGCCAGATCTGTTGCAGACAGAAGAGTGAGTCAGCAGTGGCCTGTGAATTACATTCCAGTCTAATACTTTGAGATAATAAGTAAAGGTACTTCAGGATGCTTATATGTAGGTGGAGGAGAAATTAGTTTAAAAAGCAATCATGTTTTACTAAATCTAGCTCCTTGCCCCCTTGGATACTTGTTTTTCAGCAGCAGTTCAGTTCTTGTGCTGTCAGGTTGCAAAGCCCTAGAACGTACACCGCTTACTGAATCAGCATCAGTAAATTGATTCATGCTTCCCCCCCAGAGTAGTTTTCCATGTTTCACAATATGCCAGTAAGAAAAGAACATCTTTTGCAACACCAGCTCTGGGTTTTAAAATTGCACCTGTAATGATGCACAGTTAAGCTTAGAGCATTCAATTCTTGCTGGCTTCCTAGTTAAAAGAAGAAATGCATGTGGGCTGTGCATGTACTGCTCATGCATTGCCCCTGAGGAGCAAGGGAGGAGGGAGGGGTCACGTGAGGTGTGGGAGCCAAAAGGGGATCACGTTTTCCAGAAGTGTGAGACCGCCCTGGTTATTTTGGAACTTTTAATCTTCTCTGCTTGCGTGTTTTGAGGCTTTAGTGTTTGGACAAGTCTGTGAGCCTGCAGACTGGAAGTGCTGCTGCTAAAATGTTCTGTTCCCTTCGGTTGGGGTGTCTGTCTGCTTTGCTTCCATCTTGCACCAGCTGGGAATCCTGGAAAGTATCTGTGTCTTAGCCTCTTGGAGAGGAAAAGCCAACAGCAGAAGAAAAGCATCTGAACATAAACCGCAGGCTGAAACGCGTGAAAAAAATGTGTAGTAAAGCTCAGGATTGCGAATAGAAATTTGAGCAAGTTGCATGGTAATTTGGTGAAGTTTGGGCATCCGTCTCATGGGTGATACTATAGTTGAAACTGAGATTTGTTTTGATGTGTGTGTCAAAATGAATTTATTTTACTCCTGTTGCTAGCATGAATGCTTGTCTTCTATGGAGAAGTGCTGTGGAAAGCAGGCTGGATTATTTTGCTCTGGTAATTTATTTAGCCTTGCTGCTTGGAGCAGGACACAGTAGGAGGTGCTTTTGAGTATAAATGCTGAAACTGACAGTAGGTGGAAATTGGGTTAAAATTGGGGAATTAGGAGGGAGTGATGGGGTGTGCTAGCTGAAGGGTAATTCACTGTTAGTAGGCATAGAGCAGGTGCACATGATTTATAACCAGTTTCTTCTGCTTATGGCAAGTAGTAACTGATAAAATATGTTGCTAATTATATAGTGCCTTTTGTTAATTTAACAAAGAGGTGTGGACTGCTTGTAGAGTATAATGTGTTCAGAGTAGGTTCAAAGTGTAAGATTAATGTGATTTGATAGTATCTGAAGTTATCAACACTCTGAAAGTCAAGCAACCTTTTTTTTTTTTTTCTCCTTTTTTTTTTTTTTTTTTTTTTCCCCCCAGGATAAGCTTTTGTTAGGGTTTGGGCAAGTACAAAAAAAAATGGCAATCAGACGAAAACCCCTTTCAGTGTCAGTGTTTGAGGCAGCTGTAGGTATTTATTGGGATTTCTGAAAAATTTTCAAGTTCTTCTCACTGCATAAATTGTATTTTGAGTAGCCCAAGCAGACTGATATCTATTAATACTTGGATTACAATATAGTAAATGCTAGTTCTTGTTTTGATAGTAGAAAACATTATTTCAGTGTATTCAGTTCTTAATGTTTTCCTCAAGTTGTCTAGTTAACTGTGTAAATACAAAACTTGATCCATGCTGCTTCCCTGTAAGTACTTAGGCTTTTGGGAATTCTGCAAGGATGGAGTAAAGTACTTTGTGTTGTACTAGTACTTGTGCTAGTTCAGGCTTTTCTTTGTGTACAAGTAACTGGAATATTGATATCTTGGAAACTGCTGCAGTATTTTCCATTCTTATGATTACTCTTGGAACTTTGTTATGTTTTAACCATAAATATAATTCTTAGAATTGTGGAATAATTTAGGTTGAAAGGGACCTCTGGAAGTCACCATTTCAGCCTCCTTTTTTAAAGTGGGGCCAACTTCAAACATACCATGCTTTGTTCATGCTACTTCTAAAATTAGTTTGAGGAGGAGTATGTTAATGTGATAGAGTATGGTCTGTTTTTTGAGCTGCTGGTTTCATTTCTGTTTTGCTTTTCAGTGAAGCTTCTTCACTACATTATAATTTCTAATAATGTTTAAAACTTGGGAGTACTTTCTTTCCTTGAGTTCTGGTTTGGTTTTTTTTTGTTTTTTTTGTTTTTTTTTTTTTTTAAATTAAATCCATATATGACTACACCACCAAGAAAATAAATACCAGTAATTTTCTAGCGATTTATTGTGAATTCTTTACTACATTGTTTCTAGATGTAAACATAGAGTTTTCTTAATTGGCATTTCTCCATAGTGCTAATTTGGTTTTGCTAAGTTCTTTATCTAGGGTTGCTTTTGGCAAGTGAATCACAGGTAGGTTAGAATATTTTTCCAGGAGTGGGGAGTTGTTTGTTTGTTTATTAATTAAACAAGATACAGATTCCTTTTCAGATCTGTACATTGCCATCTATTGTGGTATCTTGCATTTAGGCATTCACAGCTACCTAAGCAACTGCTATATTGGTCTGTTAAGTAGAAATCATGGAAAGTGATAAAAACATTGGTGTAGCCTCAACAGGGCTTGCATGCCTGAAATGAACTTTTTTGTTAGTTTTGCTGTTTTGTGCAATATACCTATTTTGGGATCAGCAGGGATTTGAACGTGGGTTTTAATTTGGAACATCTTGCAGTTTAGTCACACAAGACTATTTTAATAGTTTCCCATTGGATTTAATATCCCACTCAAACTATAGAGAACGACCAGTATGCAGCATCTATTTGATTCTCATGAGATGATGTATGGTAGAAGTGGATTACTTGACTCTGCTTTTCTAGTGAATTGCCTTCCTATTAACTATCAGCTGCACAATAGCATATGCTTTTAAAAAGTTATCTGTTTGAGATGTAAGGAGATTTCTGTTATAGCAGCTGTGGTCAAAGTACTGTTACCCTCCTTATTTCCTCTCTCTCCCCAACCTTTTTCTCAGCATTTTTTTTTTTTAATAGCTTTACATAGCATATATAAACATGAATTGTTTGTATATGGGAGTTGGAGTTGTTGCTCTGACTTAATTAATACAATTAAATGTTTTATTAATGTCCATTTATTGCTGCTGTAGAAATTTCACATGCTTTTACAAATGTTTCCATAATTTGCATATCAGATATTTATCCAAACATAATTGCTATGGGTTTTCCTGCGGAGAGGCTTGAAGGAGTATACAGGAACAACATTGATGATGTAGTAAGGTAAGATTTTATTTTTATTTTCCTTACTCTTGTATATGTTAAATATCCTTTTCTGTACTCATTTATGTTCTACTAAGGAAAGGATGTGTGTTTTGAGTTGTAGAAATGGCAAGATTTTTACATCTCATAGATGGTGCCATACTAGCTTTCCTGAAAATGTTAGAAACAAAACGATATTTTAAAGACTTTTAGGCTAGACTGTTGCTATGGGTTGATCTCAGATGCATGTAACCTGCTTTAGCGTGAAAAACTTACTTCAGTGAATTGTGTTGGAGTAAAATGAGGTTCTTTGCTTTTAGAAAGATGTCAGTCCATGCCTTTGTTCACAGTGTTAAGAGTTCCTCACATAGCTGGTGGCATTTCAGAGTATGTTTGCCCATATCTTGTCTTCAATTGATAAATGAAGTGCTTGATAAGTTAATTTTGATTTAAGGTAGTAGATGTTGGTGACTTTATCTAAAGGCTTTTACATCTGGATGTGTTCAATGATTGTGGAAGAGGAGAAAAATCAGGTAAAATTTGTTATTGCTGGTGATGTTTTG
Organism: Nestor notabilis; assembly: GCF_000696875.1. Lineage (NCBI taxonomy): Eukaryota > Metazoa > Chordata > Aves > Psittaciformes > Psittacidae > Nestor > Nestor notabilis. Next base: position 16,507 of record NW_009945621.1, read on the forward strand.
TAGCATGTTTTTTTTTTTAAAAAAAAACCCAAAACAACCTACAGGTTATTTTTAGCATCAAATGAAGCTACCTACTCCGAACTGCTGGTTAGAGCTGTGGAAGGTGTACTTAGTGGTTTAGGAGCATCACAGTTTGTTTAGTCAACATGCTACCTGGAGAATGTAGTGTGAGGGGTTACATTAAAAACTAAATATTTGCCTAAGCTGCCAAATGTTAGAGTTTTTGGATCCTGAGGTCTGATGTTAAGTTGTGCATGATACTTTCAAGATCTTTGGCATTTGAGGTCACAAGTTCAGTAGCTCTCCCAGAGGGTTGATGTTTGGGGATGGGGGAATAATGCAGTAAGGGGCATGGTTATGCAGTAAAGTTAGAATTGGGTGTATCTGGACAAGAAGGTGCTGCTCCCAGGTTTCAGATGCCACAGAAAGTTTCTCATAGTTGTTGCTAGGCAGAATTAGTGCTACTTGAATTTCAGTGGTAATTGTTTGCATCCAGGTTTGTACAGAAATGAGCTGAGGTAGCTCCTCAGTTCCCACACGGGGAGGAGTCATAATCCTCAACTGAAAATCATTTGTCTTGAGGCAGCGACTTCCCAGTGCAGCTGCAGTTAACTTCCAGTGAGTTTGAGGGGGTTCATTTTTGTGTATTTAACCATCATGATGAAGCTCGCTCTCCTTGAATAGTACTGAAAATATCAGAGGCTGGATTTGACCAGGCTTGCAGAAGTGACCTTGTTCTGTCATGTAGTACTGAGAAGTCACTTTCCAGAGCTGGTCTTACCAGTGAGGTTCAGCATAGCAAATCTGTAAATACTCTTGCAGAGTGTGTATGTTTCTGCTAGGATTGCTAAGAGGTGTGAAGTTTTCCAGTTGTGTCATTGCAGACAGCTTGCACACAAGAAAAAGCTTTTGCTGTACTTTCTGGATAGTTAATGGCTTTCCCACCGACTCAAGCTATCTAGCCATCTTTCTTTACCAGTAGTCAGAGCCACCTTTTTTTTAAGTTGATACTGGCATTGTATCTGCTATGTGAAATACATGATACCTGATGGACTTCACCTTTGGAAATTGTAGGATAGGGGTAAAGGCTGGACTTGGAATAGATGGCATGGGAATAATCTAAATAATAGGCAGTAGTCTTTGAAGGCCCTCTTCCATTCGTAGCATTGATTTCAGTTGCTTCTGTATGGAGAAAAATGTTTTATTTGTTAAGTATGTAGATATCTGTAAATTAGACTTTTGAAAGGAAATGACTACATAATTATTAAGTTGTCCATAAACACTGCTGAAAAGGAATAGTGGTCACCTAAAAGTACAATCAACCAAACTAAGAGATTTAAATTAAGTGTCTGTAGGGAACTGGATGCTAAAGTAGTGTTACAATTGTTGTCCCCTGTTCTTAAATGAGAATAATGCACAATATGTGAACATGCATTCTGCATGTTGCAGTCAGCAGGTCCTCATCTGCTTCTGTCATCTTTTTGTTGTGTAATTTTTCTCCAAGAACTTTTTTATGCAGAAATTCAATGTGTTTGAGCTCTGGAGCAATTGATACTGAGCCACAGTAAGCCAGTGGGCTTTTTCTGAATAACTGATATCCTGACAAATGTAATGCTAATACTGTATGAGAAGTATGACTTGAACTGCTGGCTGTCTCCTGTGAGACAGTTTGGATGGAATCTTGTCCTTAGGAAAATACTTGCATGAAAGCTTACACTCAGTTTTGTGGATATTACTAGCAGAAGTAGCGTCAACTCTCTTGCTCTCCAGTGTGTTTTAAACAAGTGGGTTCATCTCCTGAAACAAATTGCCATGTCCACCATCTTCCTTAATCTCCTGGAAGTCTGCCAACAGGGACGCCAGTGGAAGTCAGGAAATATTTTTGCAGATTAAATTGGAATCTCATACTCGATGCTGCACAAGGAGCATTCACATCTGTTCTTGTTTTAACACATCGGTTTAGCCACAGAGGAGTTCTAGGTTCTTCTGGAATATGATGACTGATAACGAGAGCTTGTTTTTGCTTGAGCTTTCCAGGATTTTAGCAGCTAGTGTTTCTTTTCAATTCGAACAGCATGTTCTGTCATGGCTAATTAAATTCCTTCTGGCTGATGTGCAGATACACACTGTTGATGATGTTAAGTGTAAACATTTGTATGTTATTTCTTCTTGAACATTGCCAGGTGACACATCATATATAATCATGGCAATTTTGATGAATCATGTTTGCAGTTTGGCTCTCCAGGCTTGTATTGGGAAGCTTTTGTTACAAAGTGAGCATGAACATGAAATGAGTGTGAAAAAGTATAGTGGTCTTCCTCCTTCTTTCTGAACCCAGAATATCATCATGCACTGTCCTCTGACATCAGTGGCAAGTAATGGCTATTTTAAAAGCCTGGAATTAAAATAAAGGATTCTGGTTGTTCTAAATGGAATAAAATTCATATTCCAGTATTTTCTATTTTTGTTTTCAACTGGAGTTACCACTGTGGCAGAATACTTTGCTTTGAAAATTAAATTGGAAGTGTTCACAAATATCTTGTGTAATTGATGCTTTCTGCTATAAAAATAAACAACCCTCCCTCAGCTAAATGTATTTATTGGTGTGCAGGTATCTTAGAAATCAGTGCAGATTGGTCCACATAATAAGCATTTCGGTTGCAGGTCAGATTTTAGTCTCCTCAGTTGCATAAATTGTCTTACACTACTGGATTATTTGCATGAGTGAGGTTTGCAACATGCTGCTTCCTTGACTGAGGCACTGCAGGGCCAGCTGGGACTTTGAATGCAGAACTGCACATGCTGGATGGTGCTTTAATGATGCTGCAAATTGAGGTCAACATTATTGCAATGTATATTAATACGTGCTTTTTTTTTTTCTACCTAAGGTTTTTGGATTCAAAGCATAAAAACCATTACAAGATATACAATCTGTAAGTATGCTCTTATAGATGTATTTTACAAAATAATGAGTTCTAAAAATAGCTAATGCGTGAAAGCGGCTTGTTGCTGTACTGAAGCAAAGCTAGAGATGTTTTGCACATTTCTTAAAACAATTAAGCCTGATTGAGAGCACTGTTACTTCATTTAGTGGAGCCGAGTGAGGTTAAATGAAATGCTGGTATGTATTCATATTACTTGAACGCTTTTAAATGACTTGGCATCTAGCCCATCTGGAGCTTATACCATGTGATTAAAAAGTGAAAAGTAATTCATAGCACGCTTTCTGTTAATGTATTGATGTCCACAGTGAAGAAATTGCCAAATGAATATTTCCCTGTTTCTTTTTTCTTTCTTTCTTTAAATCAAACTGTATTGGTATTCAGGTTCTGTTTGCTTTCTCATTCTTCTTGGTTGTCCCTGTTTATTACTTTGAGAAAGCTATTGCAGCAATTGGTAATGTGATGGTTTCTCACTTTTGGAAGTGTAATATTTTGCTCTCAAGATTTAGTTATGCAGAAAGCTGTTCTTGTTACAGAAGAGATTTTTTTTTTTTATTGATGGTGTGCCTTGATCATCCTTACATGTTAGCTTAGTCTAATTTCATTTGTATAAATGATTTGGTGGTGTCAGCTGATACTGAAAAGTAGGTCATGATTTTCTACCCCTCATTTTTCCCTAGAAGTCTAAATTGAAGATATATTGATTCTTTGAGCTGTTACGGCTTTAATTTTTTAAAAATATGTTCCTAAAGATCTGCAACTAATGGAAAAAATGCTGTAGTATGAAAATCCAGGCCATGCATTGCATCATAATCTGTCAGTCATTAAAAATAAGTATTTAAATATGCCTCTAAATTATTTGAAGGGCTATGCATTAAACAACTCTGTTTCCTGATCCTGGAACAAAGTTATAAGCTGAGAAATTGTATATTGGTTATCAAAGTTGTCTGTAAAACCTGGGGTAGGATGGGACAGAAAAAGATGTGTAAAGATATGCATTAAAACCCCCCTCATTAGACGCCTTTTATACAGTTCAGTAACAAAACTATTTTCTCCATTTTAGAAGCTCTCCAGAATGTTAGGCTTTTAATAAATGCTGTCTTGGTGGCATTTATGGGTGGAAAGGACAGTGCTTCCTAAAATAGCTTGTAGCTGCTCCTGTGTGTAGGTGCAGCTCTCTAAAGAGGTAACTTTCTGGATATCTGTCTTTGAAATCTTCTGGAACTCAGCACTAAAGATCTGTCATGTAAAATCTAATGAATACGGGTTTATTAACCCCTTCCCCCTGAAAGTCTCCTGACAGTTTCTGTTTGGTTTGGGGAGCAAAGCAGAACAGGACAGGTACAACTGAATTTCTTCTGCTTCTTGGGGCTGAGTTCAGCTGTCAGCTTCTGCAGAGTGTGGCTCTGGTGTCACTTGCAAGATCAGGGTTTGTTGAGCTGATTCTGAGCCGCTTGTTTCAAATTGGCTGTAGAGGTGACAGATAAAAACAACAGGTTGCTCTGTGTAAACTTCTAGGCTTGGTCAGAAAGTAAGAATTTGGCAAGACATCTGTGCATCTTAGCTACTAGTTCCTCAGGGAGGTGGTGATTTGAAATGTTTCCACTTTGCTGTATGCTTGCAACCTCATTTTACTTTAGAAAAAAGCAAAACCAATCACCCACGCAGGAACAACTCTAAGGTTTTTAAGTGAGAAGAACTGTGATTGGGACAAATGCTTTTGACATTTATGTTGCTCATGACTGTATTTCACCTATGGAAAGAACTTGTCCAGGTGTGCCACAGGTTTTTGTCTTAAGTTCTTCATGTAAAAATTTTAACTTTTCTGTTTGTGGTGAAAGAAGTCCTCATCGATTTTCCTTGTTGATAACTTCAAAACAATCACAAGTGGAACTTCCTAAAATTACTATATTCACCCTCAAATGAAAATTTCTGCAGGATAAAACATCCTTTTAAAGTGTGCAGGTTTTCTTCTTCCCCAAAACATGAATCAGTTGCAAATGAAGATCCAAGTGATTACTGCACAGCTTGGAAAGCATAGCTTTTAAACTGTGTATCTGACTAGAGAGGACAGGTTATTTCTATGCAGACAAAATTTATACACATTAAGTACACAAATGCCATTAGGTGAATTGTTGCAATGTTTGGTCATGATATGGGAAGAAATTGCAGCCTTCAGGTATTTTGGAGAACAGCATCTCTTTAGATTAAGCTGATCCTTCGTAAATAATCAACCTATTGTCTGTGTTCAAAAGAAGGAGGTAGGAGTTCAGAGGAGTTATGTGATTATATTCAGAATTATTTCAAACACTGTCATGGGGTTTCAGTTCCCTTAAGGTAGCTGTTGTATGAAGTTGATAATAATGTGTGTATTGAGCAGTTCTATTTAAAAGTATTTAAAAAGATTTTTCTGAACTGGTGCTTAAATATTGACAGTTATGCCTCATTCTTGCATCTTGACTTTTAAATTTCCACTGACTGTTTGAGCAATTTCATTTTGTTTCTTGCTTGTGTTGGTTTTCTCATGTGTTCCCTTAACACTGCTATTTCTTCAGTATTCTTTATTTTACGATCTCTTAACTCCACATACTGCCAAATTGTTGTCTTCCCTATTGTAATAATCTCCTTCTCCAGTATTATTTCTTTTAACTGACCTACAGGCAGATAGTTAAAGGAAGGAACTGTAATGAACGTGTGGATTTTATCTGCATATTTTCCGTACCTCTCTGTACATGAGGTTGAGCTTTGCATAGGCTGTCATCTCTTTCTGTAGCCTATAGTCCTGTCGCCAGTGGGATCATAGTTATGATCACAAAGGTGTCTGGCTGACACCACTGTGTCGCTGGATCTGGGTTGCTTTAAACTCACTTTAGTCATAAGGAAGATTACAAGAACCATGCTAACCCACTCCCCACCCCCAAAATAAAAAAAAAGTGTCCAGGTTTCGTCTGGAGATCTGACTTCATTACAAGTCTAATAGTGTTTATAAAAAAGAATGTATTTGAAATGCTAAGCAATGAAAGCATCCTCCAAAGTGTGTGTTGGTGAGATCTCTGCTGCAGATACACTTGAGTGGAAGGTGTCCCTTCCTGTGGCAGGGGGGGTGGAATGGAACTAGATGATCTTTAAGGTCCCTTCCAACTCTAACCAGTCTAACATTCTAAGATTCTGTGTATGTCATGTAATGAAATGGGAGTATATTCTGTACAGCTCTGACTGGAGTTCTGAATTTGTTGTGTACAGCCCCCATAAGAGGGCACAGTGTGACATGGCTGTGTTCTGTGCTCAGTTTCTGTCCTTGGTATCAACAAAACTCTTTTTTATGCTTTGCAGTATTCTACTTGATACTCTCTCAAACTTAAAAATTTGAAGGCTTTTTTTGCCCATATGTGGATTTTTATTTTTTTTTCATTTTTTTTAATATTCAAAGACTTTCATCTTTTACTAGCCCTTTGAACTGCGTGTTTCTTTAAAAGGAAGCAGGAAATTTTCTTGGATAAGATGCTTTTTGTTAACTGCTTTGCTTCCTAGCAGGCTCAACTTCCAAAGTTCAAATGCTGACTAGCTTGTAACAGGCTTTGTCCAGCATAGTTGATGGCTGCTTCAGGCATGGTGACTCCATCTTGGATGTACATACTGCATCTAACCTTCTCAAATCCTCAAATATAAATAAGGTTGTTTTGAGTCGCGTCTGCCAGCTTAACCTGCAGTGTATCACTTCTGACCCAGAGAAAGTGTCAGCAATGTGATCAGAGTCTAAAAACTGCCAGGCTTTTCCCTAGCAGGGGCTACAGTTGAGAAGGCTCTGGAACTCAGAGAAAAGGAAGCGCTGAGTGCACATGCAACCCCAGCAGACCTGCCTCTGTCACTGGTGCACGAGTCTCGTGGACAAAGCTCAGTGCAGCACATGTAAGGCTCCAGTTGTGTGCAACAGTAGGAGTAGTAGAAGCCTAAAAGTTTGTATGTCTGGAAGCATCAAGTAAGCTCCACACAGCTCCAAAGGCTGCAGTCATACTTATTAAGGAAATATAAGTTCATACCAGTCCTGAAACTGGTGTAGGTATTTGAACCCTATAAAGAGTACAGGTTATAATCAGAACAGAAGATCTAGATGTTTTGTCTACTGAAATGACTTCAAATCATTGTGTTTCAACGTGGAGTCCTGTTGTTTTGAGACAGGATTGTTCTCTTTCTTTCTGAGCTGCGTTTTCACTTGCATTTTGTAGGGATGATTCATTTTGCCTGCAGAGAGCAAGTCCGAGGAAAATTATGTAAAACATGTACTTCTTGCCTTCTTTCCCTTTACCCTCAGCATCTGATCCAGCTTGCTCCCTTACAGCATGCCATATTGGCTGTGTTAGAGCCTTACTGACTGGATTGTTTGTATCTGGTTACTGATGTCCCTAGGCAAGTCATCCTGCAAGACTAATGCAGTGTGGTTTGCTGTGCTACTAGCTAATTAGTCTCTTGTAGAGTGGCGAGATAGACATTGATGCAATTGAGAGTCTTAAGAAACGTGCCATTTGCCACAGTCTGTGAGGGGAAAACTGGCTGACTGGCCTGGGTTTGTGGGGTTTTTTGTGTTCACCTCATTTCAAGAGTAAGTGCCAAGTTGGAAAGCAGTTTCACAATTTCCGCTTGATACAAGCGATCTCCATTATAATATTCAGTGGTGCTTTCAATTGCCTGTGGTGTCTTGTGGTGGTGGTCCTGTCATTTGAGGAAGACTGTTTGCTTAGGTTATGCTATCTGAGGGTCCTTGAAATGTCCTTGTGATTCCCATCACCCCTAGCACCCATGTTTTTGTTGAGGCATATTAACATGTGTTTTGAGTTCAGGGTCAAATGGATGAAGGTCATAGCCATCTACTCTTTATGTGTTTGTGTGGGAGCATATAGCTGCTCAAGCAGCTGGAGCTGTTAATACTACAGTGTTAAAAAGTAATAGTGTACTGCATTACTTGTGTGAATGTCTCCATTGAATCATACTGATGGACTGCAGTTACCACAGGGTAAGTAATTATTTTCCAGTAAAATAACTGATATTTTAGTGAGCAGCTTTATACAACTGTAAAAAGCAGTTTTTCTACCTGTAACCTCTAGCTGCATTTTTAAGTCATAAAGGTGATGGGTATACATGATTTTCCTATATGTTGATCTGTATGTGCTTGGTTGTGACAGATGTTGGGAGTGCCTCAGAGTCTTGTCTTGAACTCTTATCTATTTTTCTTTTTTAGATGTGCTGAAAGACATTATGACACAGCCAAATTTAACTGCAGAGGTACGTTTTTTACTGTCTAGTATATGTTTTTCTCTTTAAACTTTAGTGTTTCTGAACGGAGGTACAAAGCAGGGAGCCGATGAATAGATTTGGCTAAAGGAATGATGTCAGACTGCTTTGAGTCATTAGAGAAACTTGCTGTATTCTTGGGGCTTTCAAAAAAGTATGTTCCTGACAGTTAAGTAGATCAAGATCTAATAAGGCAATCGGAAGCCTACTGTTGCAGAGTCTTTGCAGAATGGGCTATATAGAAGTTTCTGATCAATTCTGTTCAATTCAGTGTGCAAACTTATTGTGAAATTTAGATGTGACGCTTAGGGTAGTCTGGGTTTTATGCAGAAGCATCAGTTAGGATAAAATGGAGAACACTTAAGCCCCTGTCACTATTCATATAAAACAACTTCTTGAAGATCTGGAACAAACCTTCAGTTGCTTAAAAATGTGATGCCTCTTTGAGATGAGTTGGTTCTTAGACACTTTGCAAAGCTACCAGAACCAGTGGGGAAACTTTTAGGGGCTTCTTTTGATCACCTCGTTTGATCATCTGTTTTGTGAGTGTACCTGTTTTGTCAGTATTAACTCCACAGGTAAATAAATAAATTCAGATTGACCTTTATTCTTTGTGCAGAGGAATATCTCTCTGTACAGTAGTAGAGCTTGTAGTTTCTCTTCATGCAGTGCTTCAGAATGGCAGATAAGGAGTACTTGTGTGTATGTAATTGTAGAAGTTGAATGAATTTTGGCTAGTATTAGCCAGTTTCGTAACTGGCTAATGCTAGATCCTAGCAAGGGCTCAATTTCTTTATTATTATTATCCTTTATTTATTTATTTTAGACCATCCTTCTAGTTGTAAAGAGGGTGTTTAGAACATGGCCAAAATGTAATTGGCTGCTTTAATGTCTGAATATAGAAGGACTAAAATTGTCATCTCGCAGTCATCTTGGCTTCTGGTTTGCTCTTAAAATGTTGAATGACAGTGTCCTGAAACCTCACTCAATACATACGAGCCAGAAAGAAAAAGTATTTTAAGATCTGCTTGAGCAATACTTTGAGTAAGAGGAGAAAAGGCATAAATGAAAAGGTTGCGCTTCTAATATGTCCAGAACATATGCTTGCTTTAATTTTTGTGGGTTTGTTTTTTTTTACGGGGGTGCTGAGATCTCTTCACTGTCATTCTCAGCCCAAAATGTTGTTTGTGATGGCACCTTTCACAGCTCCTCTGCAGAAGACAGTGCTGTTGTAGGGAGCTACATGCTGCAGTTTTTCTTTTCATTCCTGAATTAGTTGCCTTAGATAACCAAATTGGTGACTCAGGACTGTTAAGGGAGCATTAATAACAGTTCTACTCTAAAATTTTCTGAAGTGAGTTAATTTCAAAGGGAACTTCTCATTTGTACACTTAGCATGAGACACTGTAGTAGTTTATTATTCAGCTTAGATGCTCTTGCATTAAATTCAAAAACAAACATTGAAAGCTCTTCATCTTCTTCAGACGCAAGCTTTTTGTCTAGGGTTTTTGCAGTTTCTGAAGTACGTCCATGCTGGAGATTGCCTTCTGCTTTGCCAAAGGCTTTCCTTCTTTTTTGTTTTTTTGTTTGTTTGTTTTCTGTTTTGGTTTTTTGGGGTGTTTTTATTTCTCGTTTTTGTGCTTCAGTGTTTAGGAACCAAAATCCATGGAGGATCTGCATGCTCTAGAGGACCTGCTCAAGATCGTATAGCTTTGTTTCCTAAGGTTGCTTTCTGACTCCCAGTCCCTCTGTACTATCACAGGGCTCCCATACCCATTTCACCTGCTCCTATTCCATCTTTGCAGAAAATACCACAGGGTTTGCCTTTGATCCCAAATCTTGGAGAACAAATGGAGCATGCTGCTGCTACTACTTCAGATTTTTCAGGCTGTTCTTCCAGGACTGCTTTGTCTTTCCTTTTCACTGGAACCTTACTGGATGTAGTTAGGGTAGATGCAAAGTTGTATGGACAAATTCACAGCATCTCTGAGCAGCTTTTTTTTCTTAGGGGTTTCTAAATAAATTTCTCCTTTTATCTATATCTGCTGCAAAAAGTGATATCTCTATAAGTTCACATAAAATGATCTTTTGGGGAATCTCTGGATCTTCCATGTGGAAGAATTTATAGCGTATGTTCATTAACCTTTGCTGCTTCTTTAGCAAAGATTGTTCATTTTATTGGGCTTCCTTATTTGGTTTTCTGGGAGAGTAAGTGGGCGGCCTGTACTGAGAGTGAATAAACTGTCTTTGCAGATCCCTCCGAAAGGCTCCAGACTTGTGCTGCGGTAATTTAGCAGTTCCATAACTTCATCCCTCAACTTCTGCTCTTTAAATCCTTGGGGATTCATCAAAAGGAGCTTTGCGTGTGTGACAAGAGAGTAGTACTTACGAAATGAATACAAACACTTGCCAAAAAATGAAATGCATTCGGTTTTAGACCAGAAAAGGAAATGGAGTTTCTAGCTGAGAATTTTTAAGTGGACCAGAGTTGTATTTGTAAGATCCGACGCCTGTCGAACAAGAACTGGGGTGCACTTTATAAAGTGCTGTTCTTCTGACAAAACTACTACAGCCCTGTGTAATTCTACTAGTCAACAGAGCATTGCCTGTCATCTTACCTAAGGTGTTGGAGGTTCGGGTGCTTGTCTCTGCTTATTGCTTATTTTTGCCCTCTCGGGTTTTCTTTAATTTCCTGCATGGTCATTTGAAATTCTTTCCATCTCTAGATGGAAAAAATGTTTGTGTACATGTATGTATTCATATGAGAAAAAGGACAGCTTCATTCAGTGACTTGACTTTAAAACTCATAAGTACTGCAAGTGCCTTATATGACGTTTTTATTGTCATTTTTTTTTAGTATGGAAATTGCAGGGTTTTGTTTCAAAACACCTTTGAGCAAATTCTGACAGTTTGTTCCCAATGTAGACCCAACTGTGCTTAGAATTTTTCAGCAAAATTCCTACTGTCTGATCAGTGATTGAGGTCTGGCCCTGTTTTCTCTCAGCAGTTAGATTAATTATTGCTAGAGTAATGGGTTTTCATAAGGTTAATCTTTGTGCCAATGCACTCAAATCTAGAAAATTTGTGATGTAAGATACAATCTGTGCGACTCATTTCAGAAGTGGTGTGGAAGTCTCTTCAGGTATCAGGATGCTTGTTTATGCATTACTAGAGAAATGTCTGCAATGCATGTAATATGCAGTACATTGCTGAATTATATTGAAATAACAAAAAAAACCAAACCAACATATCCATATGTAGGATGAGGGTTTATTTAGAAAGTTATTTTGCTTGTCACAAAGTTGACCTGATCTTGCTGTAATTTCCTTTCGAGATTTTGATGAATTACTTCTTCTCGTTGCAGTTGCACAGTACCCTTTTGAAGACCATAACCCACCACAGCTAGAGCTTATCAAACCTTTTTGTGAAGATCTCGACCAGTGGCTAAGTGAAGATGACAATCATGTTGCAGCAATCCACTGTAAAGCTGGAAAGGGACGAACTGGTGTAATGATATGTGCATATTTGTTGCATCGAGGCAAGTTTTTAAAGGCTCAAGAAGCCCTAGATTTCTATGGGGAAGTAAGGACCAGAGACAAGAAGGTGAGCTTTTTTCTATTCTCCTACTTGTATCTTAATTGCTTTTCCTTCTTGAGGTCAGTTTGAATAGTCATAAAGGGCTCTTTAAGAAATACTTTCCATCAGTTGTGATACCTGGTTTGATTCAGTTTTAACATTATTGAATCAGTACAGCTCTTCTAAATGAGATAGCTTTTAAGTAGCAGTAGGAATTGGTCACAACACTAAACCTGTCTGTTTTTTCCGTCTCCCGTTCAAGAAGATCTAGGCAGTTTATTTTAAATAGCTTTTAAAATAGCATTCTGCTGTGCGTTGCATCAAATGGGCGGTTGATGAGTGTACTGTTTTGTTCAGCATTTTCAGCCCAAATAAGAGGATTATTCTAGCTTGTTTTGCCTGAATGGATGAGTTGTTCATCTCCTCAGGTTCTCTTAGCTTCTGTGGTGATATTTGGAGATGTGTGGCCATTACAGTGCATGTTACAGTTGACTATTCCTTCTGGGAAGAGTCCATTGTTAGATGCCCCTTTTCAGTAAAAGGGTAGTTAAGCCCTGACATTTGCTGCCTCAGAGCCTGCTTCATGAGGTGCTACAGTTCAGTTTCTTCTACTTCTTTTGAGAAGAAATGGTAGGATCTCATTTCAGAGAAATGATGTTCATGGCTACAAGGGATTTCTGTTAAGATCTTGTCAGTGGTACAGACAGGCTTTGCAGTAGGTTTATGTTAGACCTTACTGGCATAGTTATGCCTCATTAATAGGAATTTACCCTCCTTATTTGAAATCTTATCCAAATATAACAAGATGTAACTTGCAAGGTCACTACAACAGGACTTCAACAAGCTTGCCTGCTCATCTTCCGTTGTTTCTTTGTGTATATTGGTAGAGCAGCCCAGGGGGATCATCCCAGCAGACCAGTTCCAGCCTGAAGTTCCAAGTCTCAAGTATAGAGCTCTCTGTGTTCCTGTAATATTTGCATGAAATATTAAATTCACAGTGCATAGACTTCTAATAAGCAGAGCTTCATGTTTGAAGGCTCTTAAGAGCAGAAGTGTCACATAAAGAATTCTAGGACTTTGCTGTTAATTCGTTGGAAGGAGCAAATAACTTCTTAGTTTGCTCTGTTTACAAGATAAGGTTGTTCCATGTACAGTTGAGGAGATAGTTGTAGCGTAATACTAGAGCAGAGACACTGTCAAGTTTTCCTATCAAAACTTTGTGGCTTTTCATAAGAGTGCATGGTAGTGAATAGGAATGAGCTGTGTGATGAGTAAACAGATTAGGTTACTCCTTCTGATAAAAATTATCTAAAAAGCTGGATAAAATACCATGAAAGCTACATAACAAATACATGGTGAAGCATGCTGTACCTCAGCATCCTTTTTGTATTTTTGCACATCAGTATGTTAAGTGTAAGGTCATTTTAGGTGTTCATCAGTACCCTGGCATGTTTGAGGTAACAGAGAACTTAGTAAACAGGAATAGTGAGAGCCTTGTTTAGCTTCACTGTAAATATTGTCTGTAACCAGCAACTTTGTTTTGGTTTTGATGTCTCTACTGGAATAGTTTTTTGATGGTGGGGTTTTTTCGGGGTGTTTTTTTGGGGGGGAGTGTTGGGTTTGGTTTTTTTTTTTCTTTTTTTTTTTTCTTTTTTTGATTCAACTCCACTTAAGCATGATTATCTTTATGTGGACACTGGGCTGCACGTGATTCACATAATCCTTATAGTGGTTTTATATCCAGGTATTCCAGTGCAGGTTATTGAAGCTTTTTCTTCCCTTATAGCCCATATTTCAGTGTTGACATTGTCAAGTGCTGCTCTCTGATTTGATACTTCACCACACTTGTGTATAACTGACTTCCTGAATTCAAAGTAAATGAAGCATCAAAAGAACCGTTTGCACCTAGGGACAAGAAACTGCCTTTTTTGGTGTTGTCATTGTTGGACCAGAATAAATATGTATGATGATGGAAAATTGATTTTAATTAGATACCAGATTTTCTTTCAAGTGAGCACAAGGTGTGCACTTTCTTTATAGCTACTCAGAATAGTATAGCTAAAATCACTGTTGCCATTAAAGTGCATGGCAGAGTGATTCTTGAGAAGGTTTATACCATGCTGGCAGGAAGTGTGAGTCTTATTTCAAAAGGAAGTATGACTAATTGGTCAAGAGAACAACCTTGAGTACTTCTGTAGCAAACTACTTTTCCCAAGTGTCTGCTGGGAGCAGAAACTTCATGGAGGCCTGTGCAACATTAAGTGAGAGTTGTTGTAGATGAGGCTGATAATTACAATATAGTCTGGTGTACTGTCATCCTGGGAAAGGTCGTGGGGAATAAGACATTGCAGAACTGAGTCTAAAAGTATGTCTCTGACCAAAAACTGTTGGAGGTTTGGTTTTGTTCTTCTCTATAAGTTGCCTCTTTTGACTTACATAACTCGCCATAGTAGGGAGAAGTTTTTCTGAAGCAGCAAATGATAAAGATGAGAGTGTTGGCTAAATATTTGCCACAGTGGTGGTGACTGAACAGGACTGATTTCTGTTTTCCCTTTGAACCAAGGGAGACAAGTGTTTCTGAAATTCGATAAAGAACTGTAATTGTCCAGCCTGTTTTCAGAGCTGGGGGAGAAATAAACCCCCCAAAAAAAGTCTCCTAAGGAAGCTGCTGCTTCCACTGTTTGAAATGGTCAGCTTATCACCTGTTTTTTCCTTAAGATGGGTACTGAAATACTAGTGTGATGATGAAGACAGATAACTTACCTTCCTACAGCTGGAGAAGGTCTTTTATTCCTGCTTCTGCTTTGAAGGTTTTTATGGTGAGGATTAGACTTGGAAGTGTAGTCTATTCAGTGGATAGGTGTCAGCTGGGAACAGCTATTCAAGTGCTTGAGCTGCACCTCACAATTTTTGTGATGTCTACACAGCTTGGCAGTGCCCTCTGTATATCTGGCGTAGGGATAGAGAAGCTTGTCTTATGTCCATTTAAAAAATTAAGATAGTGATAGATGGGAAGTATAAGCTTCTCAAAGACAAAGTAAAATACTTAAAACTGCTTCCCTGTTCTTTTATTCTTGAGTAAAAGTAAGCAGGGGTTGATTTCACCTCATGGAATATTAGCTTGTTACGAAAGTATTCTGCTGCGAAATCAGAACTTTGAAAAATGGAGAACTTTCTGTTCTGCTTCAGTGTGGCTGATTCTTTAGGATGTCAGGGTAAAGGCTGTGTCTCCAGGGAGTAAAAAATCTCTGGCTGGAGAGATAAAAATGCCCTCTTGGCTGAGAACTGGTTTTGCTTTGAGATTGACTATCGCTTTATAAGCTGCAAAAGTGACTCTATTCCCTTCATTCTGTGGTCCCAGCCCTAGTTGTTCTGATAAGGCATGCTGGGGTTTCTCTGTGGGGTACATCCTTCATGGCATGAAGAAGCTATGAACAGGGAAGGATGCATTTCCTTACGTGCAAGGTTTTCTTCTGATTGGCAGCATTAGCAAATTACTGATGGCTTGCTCTGAGGATGGGATTTTGAGTCATGAAGCTCAGATCCCAGTAGAGCAGTCTTTAAAGCTCCCTTAAGAAGTGTGTCTGACAACTTCTGAGATGACACCTGAACTAAAAACATGATCAGTGTAGAAGGTACTTCAGAAGGTCATCATTATACAAGTACTGCAGGGAAAAGTTATGTGTAACAACTGAAGTGGTAAGGAGACATAATTATCAACCTTTTGTTTTTCCTTTTTTTTTTTTTTTTTTTTTTTTTTAAATAATGGGAGGAAGTGAGTATTTTCATGTTTGCAGAATAGGTGCTTACTAAATTAGAAGTACTCTGGCCACTCTTAGCTCATGGCTGTTGTAAGGTGAAGGTATTAGGGCTAATGGTTTATAGAAATACTGTGTTCTAGGTTTTGTGGGCAAAGTGTTCATTGACTTGTACATGAAAACATTTTTTTATCTCCATTTTATTGTAATTTCACATTTAGCTTTAATATCAAAGTTACTTACTGATGCTGTTGCAAGTATATAGTAGGGGTTGTTAGAAACTATATAATGCATTTTCTAGGAAATTATTTTTCATCTTTATCACCTTTTGCTTGAAGATAATAGCTATAAGAGCTTTAAAACTATTCCCTTGAAGTTCAAGTTGGTTTAAAATCAGTAATAAAAAACATCTTTGGTTGTATGTTCTTGGAGTGTTTACTTCAGAGTTGTGATTCAACTGAAAAGTCCTTCATTTAACAGTTTGGGCTATTGGGCCTTTATTAATGAAGCTTCTGGCTTTTGTATAAACATAAAAATACAGAAGGGTATTTTGTAATAGACGGTAGCATCAGTCTTGAGTACTGGGATATTAGCAAATAAAATTAGAATCTTTTGACTTAAACTGCTGTGGAAATGTAATTTCTGTATTGGTGCTTAAAAAATAAGAGTATGTTCAAGGCACCTCCTGCTTAATGTATGACACTCTCCCACCCCATAAAAGAGTACCCTCATGATGCCATCTTTTACATGACCCTCAGGGTGTCTGAGGTATTTGGCTTTTAAGATACAGGAAAAAATCTTCATTCTTTGTCTCATTGCTTGAGATGATGGATATTTAGAGATTTGTACTAAAGTAACTGGAAAACCAGTGTCCTGCTTGTTCTGTGCTGGGAATTGATTGGTAATTAATTTCCCGGTGTTAGATAATGTGTGCAAACAGCTTCCTCTTAAATTCTCTGCAGGACAAGTACGAAAGATGTGGACACATGTCTGGGGAAAAGGAGAATATGTGGAGAGGCTGGTTTTGGGAATGGTTTGGAGATGGCTTATGTCTTTGCTAGTCCTTAGGGTGCTCAAGATGTCCACAGTGAAGAAATGGCTGAGAGTTGTCATGTGTTACAGTGCTAAAAACCTGTATGGCTGGGTTTTTGTGCAGCATAGAAAGCAGTGCAGCATTCCCCTGATAACGTACAGCCAGCTGCTGTACCTTGATGCTTAGGTGCTTTACTCTGTGCCAGTCTCCAGTGTATCTGCTGCAGAGGTATACTCAGCATAGGTCATGTGGTTTATTCCAGGTGATGCTAATAAATGGTCTTTATAGTTTTTGATACATGTTTTCTCTTGGTTTAGGGAGTGACAATTCCCAGTCAGAGACGCTACGTGTACTACTATAGCTACCTGTTAAAGAATCACCTGGATTACAGACCAGTGGCACTGCTGTTTCACAAGATGATGTTTGAAACAATTCCCATGTTCAGCAGCGGAACTTGCAGTAAGTACCCAGCAGTCCATTAACCTCCATTAGCTCTTGTAAGGAAACACACTGGCCTTTGAACTTGGTTTGATTGTGTGACGGTTACCATTCTGTTACATGACATGAAGAGCTGCATATCTTGATGGAGAAGATGATGCTTAGTAACATCACATTCCAGAATCTGCTGGGTTAGTGTGGTCTATCTGCTAGCATCCTCCCAGGTGTAGTAAGTTGAGGTCTGTGATGGACTCATATGGTTGTTTCACTACAGTTTTAAATTGGGAAATATTCAACAGTTTGAAGATAAGTGATGCCATATATATATATTTGGAAATTTGTGCCATACTTTTTATATAAAGCACGTGTTTTTTTCTAATATAGCAAGTTACATAGGGAACATAAATTGCTGAAAAACATTTGCTTAATGGTGTGTTTGCTTCAAATGTAGCAATGCCATTCTTCCCATGATGTTTAAAGAAAAAAAAAATCAGTTTAACAGGATAAGCATGTAATTAGCTCTGGATTAAACTTTTCTTTAGATGGAGGTTTATAATGTATTAATACACCTCTAAAGGACTAATGAGGTTTGCTGATACAGAAGTGTGTTAGTAAGGAACAGCAGATACTTTGAAGTACAAGAACAGCTTCTCTTCTGTCCTTCTGCAGCTGCATTACAGGAGAGTAACTGCCTAGTGTTGCGTGCTCGTTTTTTTGTTAGTGGAAAAAGTCTTTCTAATGGTTTTGCTACAGGGATTACTGCAATGTGTAATTAATTCCAGTGCCTCCTGTGGCTTTGATTAAAATTGCACTATTAATATTGTAAGACAGTGCCTGAACACATAACACATGTAAGAAACAATCAAGCAACTTGTCAGGCTAGCTGTGTTTACAGGAGGAGGAAGGGAGGAGCCTCTGCTGAAAAACCTCTTCGTTTAGGGTAGTGATGTGGAGGTTACAGATTTCTGGAATTACCACTTATTTAATGTTTTGGATAAACTGATGTACTTGCGAAATCAAGCTACCAAGTATGAATTGCTCACATGAGCATTAACTTGTTTGTCTGTACCAGACTGTTAGCACTCTTATTTTCACAGTACGATGTTAGGATAAACAAAAAATTTGCTAAGCACCTGAGAAGATAAACTATCAACTTGAGCATCTTTTGTGCTGCAATATTGTACATTTCTGTGGAGTTCAGTGATTTTTCACAATGTGAAACCAATGGTCTGTTATTTCTTTAGTGCTATCTACTGCTTGGTTTATCAACCCACGATAACTTTAAATCTGACTTCCTTGTTATCTTCCTTCTGTTTTAAAGTCACTGACCAAGCAGAGTTGTGCCTTTTCTGCAAAATAAAGGGATGACAGGGTTTCACAGCTTTGAGGATTTGGGGAGATAAGTAGCATTTTCATAGCTAGGCTGTTCAACAAGATAGTGTGGGTATGCTTGGTAGGGACTTCTGCTGCTCTGCAGGATAGGTTTCAGGTTGGCTACACACTCTATATTGGGGTATGGTTCAGTATGTGTTGTCTAGAGCAGTCTGCATCTGATACAGAGAAATCAGGAGCAAAGGCAGAAAGACTTCTTCAAATTTTTCATTTGATATTTGTGGCTTTCATGCTGGTGTCTGTTGGTTTCCAAAGAAAATCTGCCTAAGATGCACCCAAAAACCTTCATAATTTCAGCTGTTACCCCTACAGATTTAATTTGGAAAGTTATGCCCTAGCTGGCACTCTTGGTTATGATTTACAGGACAGACTTAGGGTCTGTGTCTGTATAGGCTGTAGGTGCTGGTTGGTTTGTGTACTAATGTTAAATTTTTGTTCTTGTTTGTATAACAGTTTGGTTTGTGTAAGAGAAATCATTTTTGTTGACATGACTGCCTACTCTGCAATTCGAAGAGGCAAGAGAGAATAAACCCCCTCAATTACATTCATATAATAGAGATGATGCAAGTAAAAGTCAAGAAGTTGTTGCTTCGTTTAGTCATTCCTTATATTGAAAAGAAACAACAACTTACTAGGCCCCCTTTGGATGCCTGAGAGTATTGCTGCTAAGGACAGAAATCTGTTAGGTTGTTTCCGGTAACATCTAGCAAAGTTTGATGCCCTGCCATGCTTAACTCTTAATAGATATTTCTTTCAGAATAATGTAGCTCATGATTGTGATTATGATACTAATATTGTACTTTTTGACACTTTAAGGTGTTTCTTACAAAGCGGCACTCTGTTTTACCATGCAGATCCTCAGTTTGTGGTGTACCAGCTAAAGGTAAAGATATTCACCTCCCCTTCAGGACCCTCAAGACGTGAAGACAAGTTTATGTACTTTGAATTCCCTCAACCTTTGCCGGTGTGCGGTGACATCAAAGTGGAATTTTTCCACAAACAGAACAAGATGTTGAAAAAGGTTGGTTTTCTTGCTTTTCTGGAAAATGCTTTTGAGCCAATCCTGATGCGGAACTGGGATGTTGGTTATTCTTCAGTGATGTGTAATCATAGTATTATTCTTTGATGTCTAGTTTTCCCAAGGAGAGAAACTGCTACAAAATCAAAGATAGATATTTTGAGAATCACTGAGATTAAGTACAAAGGTTGGGTAAAAATTACAATGGATATGTATTGCAGTCGTTTGGGTAGTAGTGAGTAATCTAATTGAAGAAGAAACATTCTCATTCTAAAAATAGACTTGCATACTGAGCAAGTTAACTCCAGCTGTTTTCTTGACTACATTTTCCTGAAGTTTGAGCAGGCACAGAAGATCCTGTCTCTGTGCTGTTGGCTGATTTCTACCCAGCTGTCAAATTTGGTTGAATTTCTGAGATGGAGTTCCACCACACTTTGTAGAAGTATCTCTGCAATCTAGCCAACCGTTTTGCAATTCCCAGCTGCAATGTCTTGACAGTAAACTTTCAGATAATTCACTCGGAGCTGAGAATTTTACCAGTGTCTTAATTGGGGGGGGGGGGGGGGGACATAGAAATCTTTTGTGGCTTAATTGGGGGGGGGGGAGGAATCTAGAACTTATTTTGACACCAAAGTCAGCAAGTTCTTAAAGATGAGTGCCTCATACCAGGGTTTCATTAATTCTGATGCTTGTGGAGCTAGTTTGCATCTACCAAAGTGAAAGGTGTGATTGAGACCATGTTGATTAAAGACTACCTTTGTATTTGCTACTTAAAATTTTTTATGAATAGTTGTTCACTATTTAATGGATGTTATAAAACATAAGAGTATTCATTGAGTGAATCTTGTGTATAGCCAAAACATAAGAATAAGAAAATAGAGCGGATTGGAAGACAGACGTAAGTGATGAGAAGTCCCTTATAACTCTACTCTGCACGTAGGTTGTACCTGCTAGATGTGTGTGTAAATACACTTACACAGTTTTTTGTGGGCTTGTTCAGTTGGGAGGTATTGTTAGCTAGTTTAATGGTGTAATTTCACTAGCTGGGAATGTTGTGTTCTATTTGTGCACTGATGTGTGCAGAAGTTTTTAAATGGTTTTTTAATGGGAATATTTTATTCTGAATGCTTAACAGGATGTTTTAGTTGGTCAGGGCAGCAGTATGCAACAGATAACTGTAAACCAAAGTGTTCTAAAAGTAGAAATTCTTTAAGCCAACATAAAAATTACTGACGTGTAAAACTGCAGTGCACAGGAGCCAGTTTTGAGAACAGACTTTAAAATGAGCACAGTTACAAGTACTTTAAAATGAGCACTCAGATAAGACGTAAGGGAAGCAGGCAGGAGAGGAAACAGAACCCAAACATCTGACACAATGTCCTGTTTTATCCACTCTCTGTCCTATCTTAACTGTGAATTTGTTGTTTCTTTACCATCTTCAGTTACAGATGGATTGCAAACAGACTTCATAGGAAGCATTGTGCTGCACTGCCCCTCCCCAAGTAAGCCCCAAAATACCAGTGCGCAGCTCAGATGCTGGACCACCCTGTAGCACCAGGAATGGAATTCTGTTTTTGTTTTACCTTTATAGAGCACTGAGATCCAGTGTCAGCAGAAACTAGAGCTTCTTGTTATCACATACAATTTCTGTAGTATAAATACAGACTTCAAGAGTGTAAAATGGTCTGCAGAAACAAAGGAAGTGTTCCACTATGATGTACTTTCATTTCAGAGTGTCATACCAGCTGTGGTTTCATTTCTTAAGAATCTCTTTGTAGTTTGAATAGCTAGTTGATTTTTTTTTTTGGTCTACTTTTATCATACCCTAACTATTCAGGTTCTGTGAATTACAGATAGTGCATAGGTGTTCCTCTTCTCAGTGTTTTTGGACTGCTAGGGCCAAGAAATGCTGAGATGGTGAAAGTTCTTCCTTCTACATCTGCAAGCTTTTCTGAGAGATAGAAACTGTCCTTTCACCAGACAGAAGTATTTTGTAAAGAAACCTCCTTCATAACGTGCTTCAAAGATCTCTTGAATCTGGTGTCTATTGCCATTAACCTTGTGTAAGAATGGAGGCCAAAAGAAAGTAGGTATATGATGTTACACAGTTCTGGTAAGCCCACCTCTTTTAGCACTGCTGTAAATGCAGACACAAATTGAGGGCATCTGGGATGGGATCAGTGGATCTTCTCGGGTGTAAGCACATCAGTCTGTTTTATGAAGCCACTGCTGAGGTCTTCACACTGAGAATTAGTGAAATATTCTAGTGCTTTGGCACTACAGGAGATTCTTCCACGTTCCCTTTGACAACTTGTTAAGTAAAGTGACTGAGATGGGAATAGGGCAAGGGTGAATATTTGTGGCAGAAAACCTATCTTGGCACAAAGTTGGAACACATTTCTCTGTACAAGAGTCCCGCATCTGTGCATGTTCCTTTATTAGATAAGCTGACTACATAGTTTTTACTCAAAACCCCAAAAGAGGGTCTTCCACTGTTGAAACTTGTCTCATTTTGGAGAACATCAGCTCTATGCAGTGATCACCTAATTAATAAGAAGCAGTATAATTAGGAGGAACAGGATCTTATCTTTCAGAGATTCTGATTCATTCACACATTTATGAAAGCTGGACAGCTGTTGCCTATCACTAGTTCTTGTTCTTCCAAGGTTTTCTGTTAGCAGGTTTATTGCTAGCTGCTGAACAAGTTTTCTTGTGTGCACTTAAAGGCACCACATTTAACTTTCCATAAGAAATGCAATGATAACACTAGTATTTAATTAAAAGTGTAATTCCCAATCCATTCTGGGTCATTCAGGCTGGAAAATGGCAATGTCTCCTCTGTGGGGTTAAAGGAAACTTTTGTGTCCTCTTGCTGAGTCTGGTTTGGTGTTTGATGCTACTGATCTCAGCTGAAGTGCTCCAGGTTTGCTCACCTTTACTTGATTTCAGATTTCTAATCCATTGAAGAACAGTAGGTTATCTGCAGAGCTGTCTAGTATGAAGGGTCCTCGTCAAATTTGAGCTGCTCTTGGATAGAATTATTTTGCATGAAACAAACCAAACTTGAATGACCAAGTGACTTTAAGCACCTGGTGTTCAGTGTCAGTGTGAAAGTCAAAGCAGTGAAGTGTCCTGGGTTTTTTTAATGGCAAAATTTAAGTAAATTCAGTGGCTAGCAAGAGCTGGCGTCAGCCAAAGGATTGTTGGTGCTGGTGAGATGATGTTGGTAACAGGGTTGACTGCCTTGAAAACGCTACCATATTTCAGTTCTTCCATAATTTGTGCTACTTGACATCACTTAGCAAGTCCACAACTTGATCTTTTCTTGTCTAATAAAGTTGCTTACTTATTCTTTGACCATTTCCTCAGTATGATGTAGCTACTTCCTTTCAAGAATGAAATGCATGCTCATATGAGAACAAAATGGCTTAAGGCTTGAGTACATTTATTATGTGTGAATTTCTGATGGGTAGAAGTTAGTAAGGGGGGGGGGGGGGGTTGGCCAGAGGGGGGGGGGGGGAGATTGACCATGGTGTTCTGTTTCTCTGACTTGCAGCTTGCCTATTCTTCCATCTCAGACTGCTGCTGTCTTCTCTCAAGGTTTGCTTCAATGTAGCTGTGTGAAATCTTTTTCTTTCAGTTATTGATGTTGACATGACAATCTTAAAGTATTCCACATACCTTTATATCACTTGGTTCAATGAGACTCTGTTTAAAAATAATACAGAAGATATTGTAATCTTTCTGCCTGCAGGGCCTGGGGGTGAAGGAGACCTTTCTCAGGCGTCCTCCCAGTATGTAGAGAGGGAAATGTTGGTGTGGGTTTGGGTTTTGGTGGTTTTTTTTTTTTTTTGTAAGAGTCGCTGTATCCAGACTATAGCATAGGCAGGGTTGACAGCATTGTTTGAGCTGTTGGGTATGCCATTTCATCTCTTGGGTCTGTATAAATGAGAAGTTCTGCTATATAGTTCAAGAGGACTTTGGGCTATTGTTCTTTAGCAAACACTGAAGAGTGAACTCTGAAAATGTCAGTAAACTTTAACCGTTAATCTGAAAATGGTACAAGACGTGCCTGTAGATCTGTCTGCAAAATTAAACTCTAAGGAGGTTATGGGAACTCCTACCTGATGGCTTAAATGATCTTGGATTTGGATCTCAGTCTGCACTTAGAGGCAGGTGTTGGCTCTAGAGTGAGGTATATTTTTCTGTCAGTCTGAGCTGAAAAACTGCACAACGTAGGCATAGGTATTGTATATCAAAATAGTGTGATTAAACTGGCTTGTCTCAAGTGTCTGATACTGCACTGTGGATTTCATGGCACATCTGCGTTTTGTTTTGTTTTTTGTTCAATTTTTTCTTTAAGGCAGATGCCTGTGATGTAACTGGAATTGAAGCATAACACATTCAAAAAAAGCTTCTAGCTAATAGTAATTTTCAGAAGCCTATTCATTAAACTGTGTTCCTTGTGAGCGCTTGGTCTGGTATTCTGATTTGCTGTATAAAGTCCAAAATTCAGTTTGTGCCTTGATCTTTAAAATTTCTTTGGCCCATGTTACATCAGTGTTGTTGTCTCCCATGAAGTATCTTCAGAGCCTGACGCTTTAGCTGAAGGTGGCTGAATCCTCACTTTGAGGCTTGTTTTTCAGTGAAAGCAGTGACAGTTATTCTTAAGAGCTAATTCCTAAAAGTCTTTCCTCAATTTGCATGGCCATGCCACGTTCCAGTACCCATGAACTTAGTTTATTAGACTAATTAGGTTAATGTAGTGGGAAGGGAAGAAAAATAACTTGGTGCTTTGAAAAGCTGGAGGGAGATAAAAGGATAAATGACCAGCTCAGCCAAGTTGTATTGTTTAGTTTGAGTCCCTGAAGACCTCTGCAAATTTATCGCAAGCAAAATAAATTGAAAGATGTTTAGTGAGAAGTCTTCTGTCTTGTCTTCTCCAGAATTTATCAGTAAAGCAGAGTCCCTGCAGTTGCTTGTTCAGACAGGCCCTTAAATGCCAAGAAAATCTTCCTGGTTCTGTTCTACCTGATGAAGTTTAAGGTGAGAAGACCGTGCCTTCTGCTTCTGCTGGCAGTGGTTTACATGCAGTGGCCTTGTTTGCTTTGGCACTGCTATCCTCTGAAGCTGCTTCAGCACTACTGGTATAAGCCATTTTCCATCCCTCTGCTGCAGCATGTTCATCAGCTTTGTTCTCTCCTC
The DNA here is from genome assembly GCF_000696875.1 of Nestor notabilis. NCBI lineage: Eukaryota > Metazoa > Chordata > Aves > Psittaciformes > Psittacidae > Nestor > Nestor notabilis. The sequence goes on from NW_009945621.1 coordinate 41,158, forward strand.
TGCTGCCCTCACTGGAGGTGTCAGGGTGGCACTGAGAACCAGCATCAAAGGGCATTGCTGCTTCTGCATTGTCCTGAAGAAGGATCAAACATAGTAGTACTATCATTCCAGCTACAGAGAGGCGAAATCTCCCTTAACTGTGGTCTTGATGTGGAAATGCACTTTCTTCTCTAAAGCCTCACTGGAAGGATGATGCCTCTTCAACAGTAGTAGTGAGACTGCAGGTGATACATCCACCTGCTTGCAGAGCTGTTGGGTGCTGGAAGCATCAGCTCACTCTTGCATTTTCCTGCTGTTTATTGTAGATGGCTGGCACCTGGAGTCCACGTGACTCCTGTTCTGTAGCTGGAAAACTGATGCCATTAGTTGTTTCTGTTTTGACTTGAACTGGTCTTTTGATTTGAGCAGGAGTAGCCATCTTATCTCCTTGGAGGACTACATATTTTTTGAGGGACTTGTCATCTGGGCATAGGATGAGCCTGAACCAGGTTAGCTTGTAGATGTCTTTGTGTGGCCTGGTGCCACCTTCCTCATGAGATAGCAGCAGGCTGACTGATGACTCATAGGAGCATTACAGAAGAATAAACTCTCTTGCCCTGGATGTTCATCCTCTACTTCCTGATCCTGGGGTGGGCACTCTTAACACTGTTTCTGAGCAACTGCTTGTGGAAAAAGAGGTTGCTAAGTGTATAAGCAGTTTGTGCCTGGCGAGAACCTCCTGAATGCTGCCTTGCATGGATGGGGTCCAAAAAGGCTTCTTCATAGATGTGATGGCTTGAAGGCACTTGGTGACAGTGGCAAACACCTGTTAGTCTCTCAAGACAACTGTAATTACAGCATGTTAATTTGGTAGATTAACTCAATTCCCAAAGGTACTGGAGAGGCATTTGTTGAAGCAGGTAACTTCTTAACTATCAGAAGTGTTTCTGACTGAATTGACTTCTGTCTTTGCTGTTGCACTACCTTACAGACTGCTGGTCTCATAGGAGCTTATAGAAATGCACACAAGCTGGAAGTGGTTTTGTTTGCTTTACCTAAAATACTGAAAATGGGTCTGCTGACCTTTGGTAGAGAAGGCAGATAGAAGCTTCATCAGGCACTTCTGAATTCCCAATATTTATGTACTTAACTGTTTTTATTAATTTGTGAGGAAGAAGAATATAAGTTAAGCAGTAGTACAGGTCTTCCCTGTCCACTTCTCATGGGCCCAGGAAAATATTGTGATATTCTGTTGGTCCCAGATTACCTTCAGTAGGAAAGCATGCTTATATGATACACACTAGAATCACTTCCATTCCACTTCTGATTTCCCTCCCTGTTTGCCAGCAGAGGTGAACAGCTAGGAAGATCGGGAAAGAAACTGGAATTAGATCTCTGGTAAACCAAAATACGAAAATGAGCTCAGGAGTCAATTTGTGTTCTGGCCCTGTATATCAAGGAATGTTAGATTCTATTATGTGCTAGCTTTGTCACCCCGGCAGCTTTAACAGAAACACAGAAATACTGGCTATTGTGGGAAGACTGGTCATTTGCATTGTGGATCTTCTGCCTGAAAACTCAAATTGGAGTAAAATAGAAAGGTTAATTTGTAAAGAGGAAGTGAGTGTAGCTCAGTTTCAGCCAGAGAAGTGCTTAATGTGCTAGTCAGGACCAACCTGCTAATGGTAGTTGATCTTAGAAATGTCAACTCTTGACTGACGAAGTACGGCAAGTGATGGAGAAATAAGAGTATTCAGTGTATAATATGGAGCTATTTAGCTGAGATCTTAAAGGCAAAGTTCCTGAGCATATTATCTTCAGAGGTTGTCTAGCCAAGTGTAAAACGTAACTCTTGTTCAATAGCACATCTGGAGATACAGGCTCACAATAACCCTGCTAGTCAGGACGATAAATAAGTAATACACTGGATGATATCAGTTCAGTGGCTCTTTAAAATCATGGATATATTTATATTTTGCCTTTTTGTAAAGGTATACCTGTTGCAGTGTTACAATGGGTAGTGTAACTTGTACCTTTCTAGCTGTGGATGATCATCTGCAACATTCTGCTTAAGTTGACTATACTTAAACTGCCGATGCCTCATATTCCCATTAAAAGCTTCCTATTGAGTACAGCAAACAACTTTGAGTCTGACTTTCTCTTACTACTGGCCAGCAAACAAATTACTGGTAGAAACATCTCTGTAAAGCAGTAATGAATCCACTATGATAGGAGTCCTGTATTTGTAGGGTGGTTTTGCTCAATTACAGCTATTTCTGTATTAAAAAAAAAATTAAAGTGCTCTGTTACTCGGGAAGCTATGGGAGAGGATATTCTCTGTCGATAAACACTACTCACCTAAGCTGGTTTGCACACATTGTCTCTTTGGTTTGGCTACTGCTTGGCAAGGGATGAGCAAAAAAATCTCTTCATGCCTTATGATTACAAGTTTTAAGTTGTTTAATTTATTGTCATCTGCTTTTTTTATAGGTATGATAGTGTTTTAAAACCAACTTTCTATTAATGCAGAGTTTTGTTTACTGTCTAGGAGAACTGATGAAAATGTCTTTGCATGCAGAGTAACCAGTGATGTATTACTGTCAGAGCAAGTTTTGTCTGATGTTACAGATTTGTTTTTGATCAGTTGACAATACTAGTCTAATTAATGTGCCATTAGTGTATACTGAAGCAAGCTTGTTCTTTGTGTTCTTCCTCCCCCAGGACAAAATGTTTCACTTTTGGGTAAATACATTCTTCATAGGACTGGATGAAAATTCAGACAAAGTAGAAAATGGAAGTCTAGTTGCAGATCAGGAACTTGATGGTATTTTCAGTACAGAGCGCTCAGATAATGATAAGGAATATTTAATCCTTACATTAACAAAAAACGATCTAGACAAAGCAAATAAAGACAAAGCCAACAGATATTTCTCTCCAAACTTCAAGGTCAGTATATATTATGTGTAAACAAAGCTGAAAAGCTGCATGTTACCTGATTTATCTGTCTTGCCTTTTGTAGGCAAGAATTCATATATTAGTATGGCCACCACTTAGCAAAGCTTCTAACTTTATAAGTTTGTCTGCTTTTTGAGAATCAGTAGATGTTGAGACACTGGGAGTAAAGTTTTCCAGTCAGTTCAGATTTTTAGTCAAGCCGTTAGAGACTAGTAGTGGGAGACCCAGGTAGTACCTTTCCTGTACCAGCTGCATTGCAGCTCTCTGCTTTACACAATAATTCCCAAGTTGATTTGCAGAAGTACTTGCTTCATGGGAATACCTTAACATATGAGCTGAGCTTTGAGGAATATGAGCCATTGCCAGCACTGTTTTTAAAAATTAAAAAGGCATTTTCAAGAATTTTAGCATTTTCTAACTTGCTGATGAAATACCAGTTTGAACTCAGCAGCTCTCATGTGACCGTAATGGTCATAGTTGCTTGTTGGAATGTTGTGTGGATCAGACTTCTGATGCACACACAAGTCACCAGTTGGAGAATATTTTGTTCATTCCTGTGCACGCTTACTGGAATCTGTGCTTGCAGAGGTCTAGAAGGCGGGGGTGGTCAAAAAGCTTAGTATGGCATGGCCCACTGCAGTGGTATGTTCTGCTGCTGTAACTCAAGAGTCCTGTGTTTGGTGCAGATATGCAGAACTCCTTCAGGTGGGCTTGAGAAACCTGCTGCCTTCTAGTTCCTAATTTTGTCATGGGTGGTAGTTTAAGAGGCTGGCTAACCTCAGAAGAGCTCATTCTTTCTTTCTTTCCGGAGTAGAGAGAGGAGCATGTGTATGATTCAGTGTAGTGAAAGGAGCCTTGCTGTTAAAAATTGCATTGTTACCTGTGCTTGGTTGAAGTCCAGATTCCCTTTTTAAATGTTGTTTTTTCCTTTCCCAGGTGAAGCTATTTTTCACAAAAACAGTAGAAGAGCCATCAAATCCAGAGGCTAGCAGTTCAACTTCTGTAACACCAGATGTTAGTGACAATGAACCTGATCATTATAGATACTCTGACACCACTGACTCTGATCCAGAGAATGAACCTTTTGATGAAGATCAGCATACGCAGATTACAAAAGTCTGAATATTTTTTTTATCAGAGATAAAAAACACACAAAAAAAACCAACCACGAAGAGTGACAAACTTGAATAAACTGAAAAAGGACCTTTTTAAATGGCAAAAGGACATAGTGTCAGATTACCAATTATAGGAACGATTCTTTCCTGACCAATCTTGTTTTGCCCTATGAATCTACAGGGTTTGACACTTGTCCAGTTGGGGGGAATAAAAAAGGTTACGTAGCTCTTATATGTATATACCTTTTTGTGTCAAAAGGACATTAAAACTTCAATTAGGAACTATAAACATGGCACTTTCCCATTTTATTCCAGTTTTATAAAAGTGGAGACAGACCTAATGTGTATACGTAGGAATTTTTCCTTTTGTGTTCTGTCACCAAACGAAGTTTCGAAAATATACAGGTTCACATCCTGCCCCTTTTTTTGCACTTGTGTGGCAACAGAAAAGTCTACAGTTGGCTAAGAAATGTTTCTAGAAGGTTTTACTACATTCTAATGTATGTATTTTGGATGGGGGATGGAAAGTAATGCTCAGAAAGGAATATAGTCTGCTGGAGCTTGGCCCGTGTACCATATCTGGCTATTTACATGCACCTTTCTTTAGCATGCTGCCATAATTCATCCTGGACGATTGAAGAGTCGCCGCTGTCACTGCTTGTTGTTTGTGCATTTTATTTTTTTAAGTGTAATGGTGCTAGAAAAGGCAGCTAGAGAGAGTGATTCTGTATAGGGGTACAGGAGTGAACCTTTGCAACATCCTAAAGACCCGCAAATGAAGGGAGAAAAATTATTGGGGTCACAGAAAGGAAACACAGCAACAATGACTTAACCATACAAATGTGGAGGCTATCAACTAAAATACGGGCTTGAAACAAATTGTTACAAAATTTGACAATGATTTATTAATTGTTTTTTTTATGGATTGTAATGGCTGCTCCATCTCCTGTGTAATCAAGGCCAGTGCTAAAAGTCAGATGCTATTAGTTCATACATCAGTCAACATCTTACATTTATATTATTAGTTTTTCAATCATATTCCT
>NW_009945621.1:46280-48036 GCF_000696875.1 Nestor notabilis
AATACTTCATGTGCTGCCTTGCAAGCTTTTCTTTCTCATTAATATAAAAATATTTTGTAATGGTGCACAGGAAATTTCAGTTGGAGATGCTCCAGGTTAATGTTTGTTTTGAAGATTTATGATGCATTTATTCAATCAAACCTCTGTCAGCTGTTCCGCCCCTTTGACCTTACACATTCTATTACAATGAGTTTTGCAGTTTTGCACACTTTAAAAAAAACTCATCATTAACTGTTAGGGAATTTTACTTGAATACTCAGTACCTACGATGTTTTAAAAACAGACATTACACATGTTGTGGTTTAAGCCTTCCGGGTGACTCCCCCCATTTTATGTACTGGGCATGACGTGCTGTGGTATGGAATACTCCTTTGGAGAGTTTGGGTCAGGTGTCCTGTCTCTGCTTCCTCCTGGCTTCCCCTTCTCCCTGGCAGAGCATGAGACTGAGAAAGTCCTTGGTCGAAGTAAACATTACTGAGCAACAACTAAAAACATCGGTGTTATCAGCATTGTTCCCAGACTGAAAGTCAAGAAACACAGCACTGCACCAGCTACTAAGAAGGAGAAAAAATGACTGCTATAGCTGAACCCAGGACACACACAATATAGAGGAAGATAGTGTTGCAGTGAATTCTCAACTCTGTGCATACATGAAGATGCATACTTTTAAAAAGCAGAGCTTGTCCCAAATACATGGTTTGCTACTATAAAAAAAACATCAACCCAACACCAAAATGACGAACCACCCAACAAATTAGATTTCGAAACTGGCAGCATTGTTTTACTTTTTCTTAAGATGTAGCCAGGAATAGGGCTTGAGATTCACTTTCAGTGTTTAATTGACATGTCCAGACTGCAGATGACTTAAGAGTACAACTACTGTTGCATACAAATGTGAAGTAGCTGACAAAACTGTTCTCTCTAAAGTATGCCATGAATAGCTGTCCCCAAATTAACACTTTTTTTTAGGACATAATACAACCCCCCTTTAACTTACTGGTGCTGACATTGGAGTTCGTTAGCTGTGTTCTCACCTAGATAAACTGTGTGTGGAATCTGTAAGGGCCCTGTACAACAGCATTAATGGTAAGAATTAGAATGAGACAAGGCAGGATTTCCAGTAATTATTATTGGTAAACGAAGGTATAAAATGACTTCTTTCTTCTTTTTTCTGTGGGGTTTTTTTTTTGTTTGTTTGGGTTTTTTTTTTTTTTTGGTATCTATTGATCAATTTTGCTCATCAGATTTATGATTCTAACTTCTAACAAAGCTGATAAATATTTTCTTACAGGTTTAATTACACTTCAGTAGCTTAATGGTTCAAGATTGCTGGTTCCAGCACTCATTATTCCCACTGTTATTGACAAACAGGAGGTGGTTACCCTGGGACATGACATTTAACTCTTACCCTTGAAATCATGTTTCATTGTCTGTTTTTTAACAGTTGAAAATTGTGTTGGCTAATAAACAAAAATGGTTGTGCTTTAAAAGTATTCGGATATTGACACTGCTGCGTGTCCCACTTTGGATAGTAAAAATTGGATTGGTGTGGTTCTGCTATGTAACACTGAGGGCCGGATTGGAAATCATGACGCAATGGGCTTTTGCACTGTTATTTTTCCTTTGGAATGTGAAGGTTGGAATGAGGGTTTTGATTTTTTTGAATGTTTTGAAGTCTGAGCAGCCTTGCTTACATTTTATGGTGTAGTCATTGGAAATGGAAAAATGGCATTATATATATATATATTATATATAA
>NW_009945622.1:0-400 GCF_000696875.1 Nestor notabilis
CCCAAACCAGTCTGGGATTCTATGATTTCAGTGGGCACAGGATCAAGCCCTTACAAAGCTGAGAACAGTGCTGGCAACTGCAATGGAAAACCTGAGTTGAGACAGCGCCTGCCCCTGGTAAGGCCAGATAGAGGGAGTGAAGTGCTGGGCAGTGCCACAGGCTGCCACTGAAGCCTCCTCTGACTACCCAAGGAGTTCCGTGTCACCCTCAGCAGGGCTTGCTGCCTTGCCCAGAGCCAGGGCTTTTATTGATGTGGAAAATGAAGAGCACTGCCCCGGAGCCTGGGAATGAACTTCCCCGTGCTCTGAGCCCACAGCCACCCAGGCAGGAGGTGCCAACTGCCCCCAGTCCAGCTTAATAAAGTGTTAACTCCCCAGCCTGATTGAGACCGCTTAACAT
>NW_009945622.1:428-3288 GCF_000696875.1 Nestor notabilis
GAACCGGCACCACTTTAGGCACACGCCTGTGTTTGATCCCAGGCTGTGTTTTCTTTCCATCTTCCTCCTCTCCATTGCTTTGAATGGTGTCACAGCCCAGCTTATCCCTGTCTCCTCCAGTCTCCCAACCCAGCCAGGGAGCTTTGCCCAGCATCTCCTTTCCACCCAGCCACATCCCTCTTTCTCTGCACACACCCTAACATGCACAAGGGGAACTTCACTCGCAGCATCTTTGATCCCAGGCTGTGTTTTCTTTCCATCTTCCTCCTCTCCATTGCTTTGAATGGTGTCACAGCCCAGCTTATCCCTGTCTCCTCCAGTCTCCCAACCCAGCCAGGGAGCTTTGCCCAGCATCTCCTTTCCACCCAGCCACATCCCTCTTTCTCTGCACACACCCTAACATGCACAAGGGGAACTTCACTCGCAGCATCCCGAAGTTGCACAGGGGAAAAAAGGAACAGCAGAAAATGAAGAAGGTTCATGTAACACCATTAACAAAGCTGGAATGCACGGCGAGTAGCTATGAAATAACATACCAGACGAGCCCTCATCTGGCACCAGGACAGCGCCTGGGTCTGAGCAGAAAGGGTTTAGCTGCATCAGAAGGCAGTTCTCACATTTGCCACAATTCCAGGTGTGTTCTTCCAGTTTTCACCACGAGGTTTTTCTGAAGTGCTGTTACCACGTACTGTATCTACTCACATTGCTCCATCTTTTGCTTTTCAAGGCACAGAAGATGACAAAACAGTAAGATCTCTCTGTGATTTCAGTCCCCTGCCCCATTCGACATGCACAGTTTCAGCACTATTTTTCCAAGGCGGCTGTTCACATCCCAACAAACCAGCAGTATAGAAATGCTCCCAAAAAAGATAATCATGTATTATTACTCTCAGAAAAGGCTACTTCTGAGAGCACCCAGAGCAGTCCCAGACCATCAACTCTTCCCTGTTGTACTGGGATGGAGGGGCTGGATGCATGAGAGCCAGTGCCAGCACTTCCACCTGCCAAGTACCTGCCTCCTGAGGCTCACCAGCACCTTCAATGTCCTGGAGAGAAGGAAACTCACATTAACTCCCTAACAGTCAACTCTTTCTAAGCACTCCCCTGCATAGCTCCAAGGGATAAGCTGATTCTCTCCTAAGGTTTCAGACCTTTGGATTCAGGATGGAAACTCATTTTGGGGGATCAGGATTGTTCCTCACTCACCTCACTCCCTGACTTGGAATCAGGGAATTCTGAGCAGTAGAATCTCCCCACCATCACCTCTGTGGTCTTCCTGCTTGGTGCTGGCTTTGAAGGTCACCTCAAAGCTGGCAGAGCAAGCTGCTGCTCTGGAGGGTCGCCTGCTCTGGGAGGTGGCAGCAAATTCACCCCCTGAAGTTACAGGGCAGATGCCAGTGTAGCCAAGATCTTCCATGCAGATGCTCCCTCTCAAAGCTAGGATGACCTTGGAAAACCATTGAACAGACTCTAACCACTGTGCTAGTAAATTAGACCACATTAATCTATGTGTCTATGTATCTGTGTGCACTGGCTTCACCCCTTTGGGGATGCATCCAAGCTCCCCTTGGTGGGCTAGTGCTAGCCAAGAGCCACTCCAGCACATGGGCACTCACCTGCCCCACAAAGGCTCATTGTCAGCACATTATGGTCCCACTGGTTCTCTTGCTCCTTCCTTGCTGGGGAAAAATGCTAAGAGCTGAGCAAGCCGAGCTCTGAAGAGCATCCTTTGCCATTGGTGGCACAGCAACCACAGGCAGATGCCCCAGAGCCTGGCAGACCCTCTCATGGCCTGAAAGGACAGTGGTTGAGATGACCTGATCCTCCAACTTAGTCATGGACACTCTTACAGGACTGTTCCATCACTTACCTATTGGAGACTAAATTATAAACAGCCACGTCTCCTTCCTCAGCTGTCCACCTTCCCTGAGGTCCTCCCTTGAGTGGACAAAACAGAGACAAAGAGGCAGCATGGAATTACCCTGCTCCAGCCCCTGCTTTTCTACCTTGCATTGAGCAGACCACAGGAGAGCAGAACAAGGGCACTGATGGGTGCAGAGGCTCATCCCAGCCTGGTCCACATGCTGGCAAGGGCACAGAAGCTCTCCTGTAAGCATCACAACACAGCCACAACTTCAACCAAGCTTCTACTGGCATCACAAATTTAAAGCCCAACTAGAAGTGACGAAAGGGAAGAGGAGTGTGTTCGGCTCCATGGGTGAGAGAAGGGAAGGTCTGGAGGACAACAAGGGAGAGGGAAGGCAAGGTTTGGGAAAGCAGAAGCCAGTCAGCCAAGGGGTTTCACTCCACTCTGGAGTCATCGCCCTGCACTCAGTGGGGTTGTGAACAGTGAAACCTGATCACTGCTAACCCAGGAATGCGTGGAAATGGCAACTGTGCCTAACTCCGGGGAATCCGCCACCGGTGCCCCAGCACCCGGAATCGCAGGGATAACCGGCGCGCCTGGCGCATGAGCTCATCCCGGGGATAATGCTCTCGCATGAGCCCAGCCACCAGGAATTTGCCGCACGCTCAGCAGGCCGGGGGGGGGGACACCCTTCTCCTCCTGCTCCTTTCCCCTTCCTCTCCTGCCACCATCCCACATTTCCCACAGGTCCCAGAACCCAGCAGGAGCTCGGCTTCCCTTTGCGGGGCTGCAGAAAGGTGCTGGGGAATCTGCTTGACCCCATAAAACATAAAGACAAAAGGAAAGGAGGGAAGAGGCATGTGCTCTCCTGCATCCCTAGTGCCAAACCTGCTTCTTCCTGTTCCTCCAGCTGGGAAAGGGAACGGGAATGTCTCCTCTGTTTTCCCCATGTCCCAGCTGCCGTGGCAAGATATCGCTGCCCAGGTGCAGAAC
>NW_009945623.1:0-4463 GCF_000696875.1 Nestor notabilis
CTAGATGATCTGAAGGTCCTTTCCAACCAAAGTCATTCTATGATTCTATATATGTATCACAATTGCCATTTCACCAAATAGAGTAAGTAGGGAACCTTTCCTCCTCCTTCCCCAAACATCCTAGACTGATCTTTAGCCATGTATAATAGTGATAGTTATTATGGCAACACTGTTTCTTCCACTTCATGCACATGGCCTTCCAGCAATGTTGCTGGTGGATCTCAAAGAGAGACACTGAAATAGGAAGATGGGAAAACGCATCTTCAGATCCTGCATGTGGGAAGTGCTGTTGGATTCACCAGTATAGGTAGGGCCCTTAGACCAGCTAGACAGTATTTCTCTTTCTTGCCAAAATAGTTTGGTGTCTTGTGTCACTTGAAGACATTAAAGAATTTTTTTTTTTGTCATTTGTGTGATGGAGGATCAAAATAGAAAATACTTTTTTAGAAACAGATCTCTTGAAAATTTTAAAATCCATGGGTGCTTTTTTTTTTTTAATTTTTAAATCTGTGTATAGGCTGAGAAGATGAAAGACACCTGGTGATCTCGGGTATTTCTCTACACAGTTTTTTGTTGCACCATTTAACCATGTACGCATGGCTAAATGTATCCATGCAACTCTTCTGTTGTATAAATCCTTAGACTTTCTCAGACAAAGGTGTACTGATACTTGTACCATACTAAATAAGAGGGGGTTTGTTTCATTTGCACAGACACTATACGTGGAAGCTTGCACAAAATGACGCCTTCTTAAAGCACCTATTTCAGCTATACAGTTTAGCTTAGCTTATTAAAATGAATAATCCTCCAAGGACCTATAGTTACGCTGGAAAATTTCATTTGCAAAGTTTAATCAGACTACCTGGCTCTGTTCTTTACATTTATAGCTTTAGCATTTAATTGTCAGAATCTTGAGTAACTGGGAAAAAAACCACCAGCATTCAGACATTCAAGAAATAGCATTACATTTTCAGTTGCTTTCTGCTTTAAAAAAATCAGGTAAAAATAATTACTTTTTTAATTAATCTGTGTGTAAGGCACATATATAACAGCCTTAAGCATAACACCACTTGCAATTCAGGGTCTGATCCAGTGAGCCCTATTCAGACACACATAAATGATAAAAGTTTCTGTTCAAAGAAGTTCTCAGAATACTTCTCTAATTTCACTTATTTCCTGTAAAGAGTGGCTATTTGAAAAAGTTAACTGAGTCTGTGTGGTTTTAATGAGATTTACTAAAAAGGTGAAACAAGGAAATATAGATCTCAAATATGTGAAAATAGCTGAAATTGCTCTTACTGCACTAAGCTCATTAAATTCACTTCCTTGAATGCTGGCTACTAGAATTGTCAGACCAGAGAATTAATAGGTCTAATGCATCTGTTTGGTGAGGTTCAGACATCTTCCTACCTGAACATTATTGAGCAGGCACAGTGTATTTCTTTTTGGAAATGCCAGCTGTGGTGCTGTGGCATGTACACTGTTGATGTTAGTGAAAGAAAGTGCTCTGTTAGTGCATGGTCTGCCTAGTGCAAAGAAAGCAATTAATGACAACCTGTAAAGAGGCAATCCTTGCTAAAATTCTGGTGGAGACACATACCATGGTTCCCAATAGAAAAATACTCCTGTATCAGGATTTCGACTTAAATTTAGTGAATCATTAAATGGATTTAATGGTTTAGATCGCAGATGTGTCACATAGTCAAGTGTGTGCTACATTCTCCTTTAACAGTTGAGCCAATTATTTCATTTTAGACCTTGGTAAGGAGATTGAACGAGCAGGTGAACTTCACATGGTGTTAAGATGATAAGAAAATACAATGTATTCTACAGTTTCAGTGCTGCAGGAGTCTCTCCTTCAACCTGGCAGGTAATACTAATTTCTGTTTGCCTACCTACAGAGCATATGAGCTTTGCCATGCAATTTTAGAGTGAAGTAGTTATCCAGCAGCCTTACAAATTCAGAGAAGACTTTCTACAGCCAGAAAAGTTTAGCAATGTTATAGCTTAGTATGGTCTGAAAGGTACTTCCCAGAGACTTACATGTTTATTGAGTTTCAACCTTCTGGGTGCCAAACAGGCCAAACCAGCACTGTGTGTCAGTGGTATGTCCAAGCTTGCAGGCATTTCAGGTGCACACTCTTTGTCTGATACCACCCTCAGAGGTTTACAGTGTCTGCAAGAGGCTGATCTTTTCTGGAGCATTCATGGCTGCTTTTAACCTATCAAATAGTTAGAATGTTATAAGAAATTATTAATGATTTCACTACCAAAAAAAAAAAAAAAAAAGGATACAGCACTGAATCTGCCTATTCATAGCATGAAAGAAAAAAAAAAAAAGATATCAAGAAAAAAAGGGGAAATAGTGCAAGGTAGAAACACTATTATACTTACGCTTAATTTTTCTACTACCTTCACCTCAGACCACATTTTTTTTTCTGGTGCACTACTCTTCAGCTTAGACAGCTTTCTTTTTACTGGGGAAGCATGATCAAGGTAAGATGAAAGGGAGGAGTGGGAAAAGGAGTTTAGAAGCAGATTAGTAAAGGTGGCATGATCGGGATCCCTAGCTTGCCTTCATTTGTTTATTTGTTTGTTTGTTTTCCCCATTTATTTTTTTATTTATCCTCCTCCTAGACACTGCCCAAGAAACCTCAGAAGGATGAATTTTCTTATTGACTGAGAAGGGGAATAAAAAAACCAAAAAGAAATCCCCTAGACACTCCATTTGTGTTGACCTTTTTAAGGAAAAAATTCCACTTACTGTGTTTTAAGCACCAGCTCTGAAGCTCTGGGATTAATTAGGTGGTCCATATGCTCTGATTACAATAAACATTATGCAAAACTTTTGTAAAGAGCAAGGTCACTGTGATTACCTATGTGTAGTCTCATCCAGGAAGTCCATTGTCTAGAGAAACTCGTTGCTGCAAATGCATGATTTTCTTCTTTTTTTTTTTCCTCAAAACTACAACTTGAAAAGCAATATAAATATTCCACAGAATGGTACTTACTAAGTCATAGATTTTCAATCATCACTCAGGAACAGTTTAAAAAGCAAAATTTGTTCTGCATTGTCAGAGAATAACTATTTTAAAAAATAAAACCGAAGAAAACTGTATAAATGAATGTGTTCAACATTTTTTTTGCCTTCAGATGTATTCTAAAGGTTAAAAGCAATTAAAATTGTAAAATAAGTAGGCTAGCTGCTAATTTCATTTATATTATCTTTCCCTTTCCTCCTTTGAATACTTTCTTCTTTAAATTGTATTTTCCCGATATTGCTGTATTTCATTTGTACTTTCTCTTTTTCTAATATTGTCATTGTAAATATCCCCTTAAAGTACTTCTCAAGTATCTGCCAAATGTCACTATTTCTCTATGCTGACAGAATGATGTTAATTAGCTTTCCTTTTTAAATGGTTTCAAAATTCAGCTTCCTTAATTAAGAATGTATTTTAAAGAAAGCAGAGATTACAGAGAGCATGCTCCCATTTTCTACTTTTGCTTTTCTAGACCACAGTGCAAATGTTTCTTGAAAGAAATGTCTATCACTGTAAATGGAATATATCTCTGATACTTGCATTTTGTATTCGAAGGTGTTAGTCCCATTAAATCCTAATGTGGGACTATTTCTTCAATAGTAATAGGTGGATTTTTCTTTCTGAAAAATACACATTAAATGAGATGCCGTCAACCTATAGTTACCATTATACAACTGAGGGATATGCATCAATGTGTAGAAAGGGGGACACACAAAAATATAGCAAAGAGTGTATGTTCTTCTAAATTTGTGAAGGAAATACAGTAGACAGGAAAACCAGAGAATTCAGATATGCTAAAGCAGGGACATCGTTTAAAAAATAAGTGATAAACTGTAGCGGTAAGCATACTCCTGCAGTGCTGAATGTAATCAGAATTGTCAGAGTTTGAACTATTCCTAGTTATTGCCTTGCATGCAATTTTCCAGTGATAACACATAAGATAATGCAAAGCTGTCTCCAATTGTAGTGTATGTTGGAGATGGCATGTGCAAAGATGTCATATATTGGAAAGAATTCAAAATATTTGAAACTGGAAGAACAAAATAGCTGTAGGGGATGATCAGTCGTTCAGGTGAAGAAGAGAACAACTGTGGTCTCAGTCATTCTCTTGGGTATTTCAGTATGAATATGTTGATAACTAATCTAAATAAATAAAACAAAATGTGATCAAGGACCCGAACTCATGTCCCTTCTTTTCTTTTCAAAGCCTTAAATAGTACTGCAGAATTTGCAAATTATATGCTTAGCCTTTTAGTTTTCATTATAATTTCATTGATTGCTTTTTAGGTTGTTCTCGCTTATTTGCAAAGAGCTGTAGTTTGCTCACTGTATTTTTTCTTTTTTTTCCAAATTCCTCTTCCCTTTGCAGTACTCCATTGATTATTTTTTTTTCCATAGAATCATGGAATGGTTTGGGTTGGA
>NW_009945624.1:0-3603 GCF_000696875.1 Nestor notabilis
CCTGTGCCAGCGCCTCAGCACCCTCACGAGGTGCCTCCATCCCATCTCTAGAGGTTCCTCAGGGGTTGGGACCATGTTGGGTGTCTGCTCCGGCTGCCCTTCACCTTAACCCACCCCAGCAGCTGAGCCACGGGCAAAGGCAGTGACCAGAATAAAACTGGCTGGATGGTTCTGACCTGGTGGGGTTTGGGATGTCCTTGGATTAGGAGTATGCCTGGATTTGAAGGAATCCCAGAGGTGTTTGGTGATGCTGTGGGGATGGGCTGAGACCTGCCTCTGGGGCTGGGAGGCTTTTCTGCATCAGGTGTGGGGGAACTGCAGCAGCTTCATGGTGCTTTTTGCCTCAAGGAGCTCCCATCAAGCTGTTCCAAGTGACCCAAGGGCTTGGTTGGAGCTACAGGACTCCCCACGTGGCTGCTCCCCATGGATGCATCTGCTCCCTGCTGTCCTGGTGGCGCCACTGAAGCCAGGCAGGACAGATGGACAGTGGCACTTGCTTGTCACCAAAGAACATTACGGCTTCAGGTAGAGCAGGAGCAGTAGGTCAGCTTTTAAGCACCATTTCTGCTGTACCCATGGGAAGGAAAAGCTTTGGGGTATACACTGGAAAAGGAGAATGAGCTCCGTGACACTTGAAGTGTTGGACTTGGGAAGAGCAGCACCAAGGTCCCACCCACTCCTGGATCCTCCAGCCTGGACGTTGGAAAGGCTTTACACACACTGCAGACCCCCCGAGCTGTACCCCAAGAGCTTCTCTGCCAAAACACATCCCATGAACCTGGGTTGTGAGTGAGGACGTGGCCACGGGGCTGGAGTCTTCCCATGGAGAGCTGCATCCACGCCTGGGAGCGAGGACACTGGAGATGCCACGTCCCTATTGTCACTGCAGCTGAGAAACTCTGACTTCAAGCCTGGAAGAGATGGTTGAGCTGTTAAAAACACCTCAGGCCAACAACAGACCCTCAAGACTGCTACTCTTCATGGTGGTGGCTATGAAGGCAAAGGGGGACCATCCCCAAAAGCCCGACAGGATCCACAGTGGCACATGTGTAGCCTGGGAGGGGTAGGGAAGGACCCACAGCATCTTCCTCATCATCATCATCAAGGAAAACTCTTATGCTCCTGCTCCATTTCGGGGCTCCCTGTAGCAAACACCCTGTTCCTGCCATGGTGGGTCCTGGCCCGGCCAAGCTGAGCCAAAAGTGGGATCTTCTCATGAGTGTCAGGATGAGGAAGTGGGCGGAGATGTCAGCACCTCAGGACTGTCCTGGCACCATGGGTCTCCATCCGCTGGGAATTATGCTCCCCAAAAGCCTCTTGGCCAGCAAATGCTGCATCACACCCCACATTCCTGTTGGGAAGCAGGAGTCAAGTGCTCAGGGTGCAGCAGAGCTGCAGAATGGGATGGAGACGCACAGAGTGTCGGGATTATCCCAGATTCCCACAGAGACCAATTCACAGCCATAAGCTCTGTGCGCGTGGGGACACATTCATCCAAACCACGGTGCCAATCTCAGCCTCACCTCATCATCTCAGCACCCACTTTGTGGCTCAGCACCTTCGTGTCACCCCTTCTGCTGCTTCCCTCGTTTCACACACGAGCTGCTGGGAAAAGCAGGCGCGGGCTGGGATACGCTGAAGCTGCTTTGGGATACGCTGAAGCTGCTTTGGGGATACACTGAAGCTGCTCTGGGAAGGGACGTGGGCAATTAGGGGAGTAGAGAAGAACAAGTAAAGGAAAGTTTTATTAAACAGCAACAAAACCAGTTAAACATCCCCCCACTTTGTTCCAGCCCAAGCTTGTCCCATGGGGCTGCTCCAATCCCGCTCCGCAGCCGAGCTCAGTCTTCCCAAATGCCGGTTGTGAATCCATAGGGATCCCGGGGGTCCCTATGGCTTCTGGCTGAGTGTGGGCCCTGCCGTGGCGATGATGGAGGAGCTGCTGCCCAGTGTTATGAGCGTGGTGCCAGCCCCTCCAGGCAGCACCCCTTGGGGCAGCAAGTGTCTGTTGGCCAGAGCCTCCCTGGTGTGGATGATGGTGCTCCCGTCGTCCACCACAGAGGGAACCCTCCCCAGGGTCTCCACTGCCCCCAGGGCATGGCCAAGGGCTGCAGCACTCTTGGTCAAGCTGACCTTCTCCCCGAGGTGTCCCAGGGGTCCATCACCCTTCACCGTGGCCAGCGTTGAGGTCAGGATGACCGTCTTGGAAGCAGTTTGCAGGACAGATCCCACCTTTGAGTGTACCAGGCTGGCAGGAGGGCTGGGGGTGCTGGCAAAGGTGACAGCACCAGTGGCAGAGGTGGCAGAAGAGGAGGAGGAGGAGGAAGGCTGGATGCCCGGCAGCTTGAGGGGGACAGAGGTAGCCTCACCCAACACAGACTTGGTCAGTGCAGACAGCTTGGCATCTGACATGACGTAGAGCGTCTTCATGGGGCTGGTGGAGGTCACTGTGGAGAAGGGGACAGCGTGGTCAGTGCCCACAGGGACATGGTGCCACATGGCTGCAGCCCTAGTGGCACAATCACAGGTATTCACACTGAACAGAAGCCCTGGCCTTGTCCTCGACCCCAAAACCAAGCACCAGCACATGGGCAAGGAAACCACCACAGCCAAACTGGGGCACCATCAGCCCGTTCCTCTCCAAAACCACCCAGATCCCCCAAGAAAGCCTCCTTTCTTCCTGCAGTGCCTGATCTTCTCCCAACAAAAGTCCTCTCCTGTTGGGACAGGGTGTCATGGTTCTTCCCCAGCCAAGCACGCTCCATCTTGCCCCATCCTGCCTCACACGGAGCTCATGTTGCTCTCCACGGCCTGGCTCAAGGTACCTCATTTCATGGCATCTCCAGCTCCATCCCACCAGCAGCACTGGGATGTTCAGACCCTCCTTGTGCTGCACTCCAGGAGGCAGCTAAAAGACTTTAGGCTTTGTGCAACGAAGCCCTCTGAAGCCCTAAGGCAAAGGCAGAGGTTGTATCATGGGGGTTACCCCGTCCAAGTCATCTCTGCAGCTGCATCTACAGTAGCCACAGCCCAGAGAGTAACAGAGGGAAGAGACCACCAAAATCTAATCACTGGGTCTAGATGAGCTCAAGGGATGGGAAAAACCTTGGAGACTTGATGCTGGTTAAAGACAACACGAGCCACAAAGACCCCAGCTTGGAGCAGCCCGTGGTTTGTCCCTGCGGTCGCCAGAGTTGGCTCCATCCCTTGGGAATGCGCACCAAGGAGTGGAAAGCAACACGCCAGGTCACCTGGCAGCAGCACCACATCTCAGCATCAGAATCCAACACCAGAGGGACGTGGAGCTGCTGGAGCGAGGCCAGAGGAGGCCCCGGAGCTGCTGAGAGGGCTGGAGCAGCTCTGCTCTGGAGCCAGGCTGAGAGAGCTGGGCTGGGGCAGCTGGAGAAGAGAAGGCTCCTGAAGGGGACACCTTAGAGCAGCTCCAGTGCCCAAAGGGGCTGCACGAAACCTGGAGAGGGGCTTGGGACAAGGGATGTAGGGACAGGACAAGGGGAATGGCTTGAACCTGCCAGAGGGGAGACTGAGATGAGCTCTTGGGCAGAAGCTCTTCCCTGTGAGGGTGCTGAGGCGCTGGCACAGGGT
>NW_009945624.1:3709-4670 GCF_000696875.1 Nestor notabilis
GGAGCTTTAAGGGCCCGTCCAACCCAAACCAGGCTGGGATTCTCTGATATAGCAGCACCAAAGCTGCCCCACAGTGTCCCTCACACTCATCAGAGGTGTCGCTGTGCCACAACCACCACCAGTGCAGTGTGGAGCTGTCCCTAAGGAAGTGCCTCGATGGGGAGGACACAGAACAAAGGCTGACAACCGACTGTCTAACCAGGATGGGACCACTGACCCCACCAGCCTGGGGTCCAGGAGGACAGTGGAAACAGGCGACTCCAGCCACCCCTGTGCAGGCTGGGGAAGCAGCACCCCCATGTGATGATGCTGTTGGACATCAGCAACGACCACTCCATGAAGCAAAGTGTTTGGAATGCTTTTGGCACTAAAACCCTGCAGCTCCAGCAGCTCTCACAAACTGATCCTGCTGTCCACAAAGTCAACCTGAACCTCCAGTGAAAGCAGGTGAAGGTCTCCACAGGTCTAATTTCACCCACTGGCTATGACAAGTAACAACAGGAACAAGAAAAGCCACACTTAAGCCCAGTGCTTCTGCACCTCTCTGCTAAGTCCTGAGGGAGAAGAGCTGAGTTTGAGGGTCTGCAGAGTCAGTCAGTTGGGTTTAATTCCTGCCAGGTAAAACACAGGCACCACGGAGCTGCCCCTTTGGCTTTTTGGGGAACTGGCACGGCCGCACCGAGCTCCATCCACCGCATCCATCCCAAGTGCTGACTACAGCTCACTCTGACACGTGGAAATCAGCTGGACCAAGGAAAAGGAAAACTCTGGCTCAGCAGCAGGCTCTGTGAGGATGCAGAAGAAGCCATTGGGGATCCTAACTTAAAGAGATGGGTTTCCAAGGGCACACGTCACCCGGCAGCACGGCTCCAACCCGGCCTCTGCTCCTCACCCATCCCCACGAGTGCCATGCGCCTCACCTACGGGTGCTGCCGCGGCCAGGCGCGCCGCCGGGGCGGGA
>NW_009945624.1:4736-7612 GCF_000696875.1 Nestor notabilis
GGGCCGGCCACGTTCCCACCAGCACCGTCTGGAGCCTGGAAGGGTTAAAGTAAGGGAGAGCTGCTGGAAATGCCCCCTATTGAGGATACACCATCTGGGGGGGGAGCTGTGGCCTTGGGATCTGGGCTAGACCTCACCTAACACATCAGAGCACATCCTCTCCCTGCTTCTACCTGCTCCAACCTGTCACTACCGCTGGTGCTTGGGCTGAGACCAGCACTAACTCATTGCCTTTCTCCAGAGGGGAATGGGGTGGCTCTATCCCCATCTCTGGCTCTCAGGGATATCACTCCTGCTCGTTTCCTCTGCATTAATGGTAAAGCAACAGGCAGGAGCTCAGGATTGATTCTGCCAAGTGCAGACCCACTTGGAAGAGTGACGCGCTATGACCAGTGGCACCGGTGAAACCTGGATCAGCACACACCATCCTCGGCATCAGAAGAGCTTCCCTCTTGCTTGATGAAGACACACAAGCCCCTCTGATGGTGGCACATCCTGGAGAGCACTGACCAGCCGCAGTGGAATACCTGGAAATTCCCCATTCGAGGGGTTCTTCAAGTGCTTCTGGAGCTGCTTCACTTGCCTGAACTCTGTCTGGGTGCATCTGCAACCAGGTACCACAGAGAGCTGGTGGTGGGTGCTCCTGTGCTCAACCTGGGGGCCCTCACAGCCCTGAGCTGACACAGCACCAGCTACAAAGCAGGTTTTCCAGCTACAAAAGCAGATACTCACCTCTTTAGTCAGACTCCTCTGAGCCAGCTCATGGTCCTCCACCACTGACAAGCACAGCTCAAGCCTGAGCCCCTCACACTCGATGCCCAGCAGGTCACAGCCTGCTCTGCCTTGCCCTGTGCAGCAGCAAGAGCTGGAGCCAGAGCTCTCCTTGTGCCATCTGAAGGAGACTCTTGCCCAAAGCTCAAACCATGGCCTCAGCTTGCAGCTCCAGTCACTGTTGTGGAGATCTTCATGCCACAAGAGTGTGATCCAGCATCAGCATCACTCCATGCTTTATGGAGCTACTATCAGGGTATCACCAGGCTGCAGGGAATGACCCCATACAGAAAGTGTTCAAACCACTCTGTGGAGCAGTTGCTTGAAGAGAGAAGCTGCAGCTCACTTGCATTTTCACTTTCAAGCCACCCAAACACTCTTGGCTGCTTCTCACTCTGCTGCTCACAGCAAGCATCTGCACCAAACTCCCCCGGGAGACTCCTCAGTCTTCCACCTCCTTGTTTAATGGGTGACCCATCAAACTGCATCTCATGCTACAGGCATCACCCAGCCCCTGGAGCTGAAGAACCACAGTGCACAACCACAGCAGAGCTGGAATGTCAAAGGGAACCCAACCAACACCAGCAGAGCTGGAATGTCAAAGGGAACCCAACCAACACCAGCAGAGCTGGAATATCAAAGGGAACCCAACCAACACCAGCTTTGGCTTCTGCTGAAAACACCCGTCTGAGCCCTGAGTTATCCCCCAAAGCCTTTTGTAAATGTGCTCTTTTACAGGAAGCCCTGTGAGATTACCCAATCCTGTGTGCTAAAGGGCCAGGGAGCTGATGTCAGGGGCTATAATTAGTTCCAAAAACACAGAGCTCATGCCATTTCCTGTAACACACAGCTTTCAGTTTGCTTGTGAAGCAGCTCTCACAGCCCGCTGCACAACGAAGCCCCACCTTGAACACACAAGCTCAGCACCGTAGGTGGAAGTCACAGTGTGTGATCCAATATCCACTTCCAAGAGCCTTAAAACATTAACCCACACGTGAAGCTGTTCTCCCTGGAGCTGATCTGCACCACATTTCATTACACCATGGAGTAACTGTGCTGCTGGACATGGAGGGTCTCTCCAAGGTAACAAGGAGTTCTGATGGTTGCTTACACAGCCTTTGAAGAGCACAAAACCTGTGTCCAACGTGGATGAAGAGGTTCAGACCCAGGAAAGCATCTTGGCTGGTGACACAGACATGGGATTGAGCACCCTCAGCGAGTCTGCCCAAGACACTGAGCTGGAGGGAAGGGATGGGATCCAGAGAGACCTGGACAGGCTGGAGAGGGGGGACCATGAGAACCTCATGGAGGCCAAATGCAAGATGCTGCCCCTGGGTTGGGGCAATTCCAAGCACAAACACAGGCTGGGGGAGACTGCATGGAGCAGCCTGAGAAGGACTTGGGGGCGTTGGGTGAGGAGAAGCTCAACGTGACCCAGGATGTCCAGCTCTGGGGCAACAGCACAAGAGGGACGTGGAGCTGCTGGAGCGAGGCCAGAGGAGGCCCCGGAGCTGCTGCGAGGGCTGGAGCAGCTCTGCTCTGGAGCCAGGCTGAGAGAGCTGGGCTGGGGCAGCTGGAGAAGAGAAGGCTCCTCAAGGGGACACCTTAGAGCAGCTCCAGTGCCTAAAGGGGCTCCAGGAAACCTGGAGAGGGGCTTGGGACAAGGGATGTAGGGACAGGACAAGGGGAATGGCTTTAACCTGCCAGAGGGGAGTGTGAGATGAGCTCTGAGGCAGAAGCTCTTCCCTGTGAGGGTGCTGAGGCGCTGGCGCAGGGTGCCCAGAGAAGCTGTGGCACTGTCCATGTTACACTACCCAGGACCACTACGTTCACAACAGAAACCCCTCTCTGACTCAGCACCTTGTGCTCTCAACTCAACCACACCAAAACTTAACCTAGGAAGCCAGAAGGCAGCCAGGATCCTTGAGACAGTACCTGGCACGTGTTGAGAGTCCAAATATTAAGAGCTTTTCCTACTGTCAGTGATCCACCTCCACGAAGAGGTCTGTATCCAACAGTTACCACCTTGGAGCACGCACTCAGCACTCCATAAATTAGCTTCAGCAGCACAGCAGCAAAAAGGAGCAGGAGCTGGGGACATGCAG
>NW_009945625.1:0-6225 GCF_000696875.1 Nestor notabilis
CCCCCCCCAAGTAAAACTTAATGCTTTATTTTCCCGGCTCTGAGATGTTCCTTGGGGGTACTAAGGACCAGCAACAGAGGTAGCAAAACAAAGAAGGCTGTTACAGCCAGAGTGCCAGCTAAGCTTTGGTGCGGTGAGCCAGTGCATCCTCAACAAAGTGCAGTCTTTGTTCTCAAGCAAACATAACTGCACAGATGCCCAGAAAGGGTAGCAAGAATTACTGACCGAGCTGAGCAAATGCTTGGATGTGTGGTTGTCCTGTACTGATATGACTTCGTTTTGTTTTGGTTTGGATTTGTTTGTTTTTTTTTTTTTAATGGTATTTTTAAGAGCATGGAATAGCATCATAAAATGTATCTGAAGGCAAACTTTTTCATAGAATTATAGAGTGGTTTGGGTTGGAAGGAAACTTGAAGATCTAGTTCCACCCCCCACCCCCTCCGCCATTGGCAGGGACACCACTTTTGAAGAGTTTTCCTTTGAAGTGCTTTTTGGGAAGCTCATAGGTAAAGAAATATACTTTACCAGAAATAAAGCCTGATTTGAGAAAAAGAAACACTGCAATTGCCTTATTATAAGCTGCTAATAACGAAGCCAAGAGGAAAACAATAAAGACAGAAATCTAACAGCAGAGCTGGAGTCCAGCTCTGAAAACACATGCTGATTCCTGCCCCATGCTTTCCACTTCTGATTGTTGTCCATTAAGTAAAGAATCTGAGGAGGGAGGAAACCCTGAGCAGCAGACTAACTCTAGGGCTCCATGTACCTTGGGGGAGGAGGGAGGAAAATGGTGAAAAATTTTAGGCTTCGGTAACAAGGGTGAGGGAAGAAAGGTGAGAAAATGAAAACTAATAGAAGTTTGTAAAGAAAAAGATGAAAAGGCAACATCCATCCTATGAACTTGGATTGGGAGAGGCATGCATGGTTCCTCAGTAAACGCGTTCAGGCTGCGTCTTTGTACGTTATGTGCTGCCTGCTTCAAGCACAGGGTCTGGACAGGCCATGCTGATGCTAAAGCAGGGTTAAATGGAGGCTAACTGCCAAGACAGCATTTTTTAGGGAAGTCAACTTTTGCATTTTTCTCCCTTGCATAAGCCCCCCAACATAAAACTACAGCTGTTCAGTGGTTTTCTGGAACGTTTTACTATTTCCATGGGTCCCTTTGAGCTAGAAATGCTGAGACACAGTACGCTCATTCAGTGTATCCCTCTCAATTTTCAGAAAACTGACGGGACTTGGAAATGTTGTTTTGGTTTCTATTTCTGGTCCTATACTTCATCTACTGATTATAAGATTCCACTAGCCAAATCTACCAGTAACTGACAAACTTGTATGATCTAGAAGTAAAGAAAGGAATAGGTGAATTAACTGAAATGAGGTGTTTGGTGAAATTACTCTTTGTTCTGGCTGTCACTGTAATTATACCTTTCATTTCAAACAGTGGAATACTATCTAAATATTGACCTTGCCCAAATTCAGTACCTGTTTCTTTAGGAGTTGCCAGTTACCTCTTGCTGTGGCCTGCTTTTTGTCTTGTTTTCAGTCATACCACTCACTGATCCATTGCCAATCTGATCTCACTTTCCTGCTGTGTGGTCATCTTCAGTTATTTCCCATTTTCTGTGCCTATAAGAGAAATGCCACTCAACTACAATAAAAGAACATAAACACCACAAATGGTAACGAAGCATTCTAGCTAGCATTGTTATATAGCAGATATCTGGACAGTTTTGCTATCAAACAAACCAAATGGAATGAAAATTGTAAAAGACACCTGACACCCAAAATCTGTAGTTCTTTCAGATAATGGTGCAACAGAGAATACTAACAGCATGCCATTTGCAGCATGGTATTTTCCTACCTGTAGTTGCAATTCACTTGAAAGCTCCAAGTAATTTTAGTATAATTCATCATTTATCTGAAGATAAGGCTATAAATGATTACACCAGCCATTCTACTTCATACATGCTTTGTCTCTAACAATCACTGCTCTTAGGACTTGCAGTCAAGATAACCTCTTTTCGCTTGTTTGTTACAGCTGAAGTAACAAGTATCCCCTTGTTTGTCAGATTTGTTAACTTCCTAAAATGTTCAAAAATTACACAGGTTCTTCTAGGGTACATCTGTCAAATCATAATTTTGGGTTTTTTTGCGAAGGATAAGTTTTAGAAGATGGTACAGAACATAGTATAAGTGCTCTGAGTGACTGTCTTGGTGAAAGTGATCTTAAGAGACAAATTTGTTGATGGAAAGGGAACAAAAAAAAAAATTGTGGTTGGCAAAAGCTTACTGGCTTGCTTTTCACTGCAGGGTTTTTAGGACCAGAAGGAGACAGAAAATAACACTGTGATTAGTAATTTCTGTGCAATAACAGCTGCATATAAGAAAACAGCTCTGCTGGAGCCTTCCAAACTTCAGGCTGCAGTGTTTGGGCCTCATGCAGGAGGTCTGTACACCTTTGAGCTCTGAAGTAAATTTTGTTGCCATACACTCAAACTCTCCAATACAGTTGAACTTTTCTTGGGTATACATGCCAAAATTTTAACTTTGCATAAAAGTTTTATTTGAGCTAAGTAGATGAGGTTCAATTCTCAGCAATAACAACCTCTACACTCCTGTTAGCGTGGTGGAAGTTAATCCTACAATAAAGAAAAAACCCACAGTAAGTCTTAGCTTCACTTTCCCCTCTCAAGTGAATCACATTTACCATTTTGTTTTCAGAATTCTAAGAGATTTCTAAAAATTTCTCTTTGTGATGCTCTGCAATTTTATCTTACCTAGGTTCTCAAACCTGATCCTAACAATTCAGAGGCTGACTTCTTAAAAATAACACAGTCACCCTTAGGACAAACCATCCAAAAATCTGAACGGCTATTCAAGAATACTGCAATATTGTTAATTAATATTTGAGAGCAACACATGGTAGAACACAATATCTGTGTCACTGCACTTCCAGTGGAATTGTTGCACAGCTGAGAGCATGAGGCACAAACATCAGCAGTAAGCTAGATAAGGCTTGACAACTGAAACAACATTACCCAAAGGGTAGAGATTTAGCTGCACACGCAATAAGGTCTACAATGCACACAGACTACCATGGGCTTGTTATGGCCAGGCTATACCTGACCCAGTCCTCCCAGCTGTAAATCTTACCATGCTTGCAACTCTGAAAGCATTCCGAGATTATACTTCTCTTTCTGGAGAAAGATGATGCTTGCTGTGTTGCCAGTAATTCCTCCCATTCCCCTGACTTAGCCATCTGGCCACTTTCTTCGGCATATCTAATATACTGCCCTAGCAGATCTATTCATATGCCAGTGAATCATGATAACCCATTTCCCCAATTCGGCTCTAGGTATAACATATCCAAACTACATTTTAGTCTATTTCTCCTCTTATTGAGGTGTCTCCTAGAAGTTAACCATTAAATTCAGGTAAAAAAAGCACAACATTAACTATCTAATGTAGATTGGACGTAATATTTGATTAAAATAGTGCATAAATATGCATGTTCTCTATTCAAGTCAAGATAGGACATGACCTTTTATGAACTCACTAAGGCAGAAAAGGAGATTTGAAGTGTAGGAAACACATACATGGCAAGCACTCAGAAACAACTGGATGTTTCTCACAGAGGGATTAGATGCCCTAAAATGTGGGCAGTAGTAGCCGCTGGGGAGATTAGGAATACTCCTGGTGACACTAAAAGGTTCACTCAAGAAGGTCCAGAGAAAAAGGAGACATAGTGAGCAAATTTGTGACTGCTTAAAACATTTTCCACTAGTATCATACTTTTGCAGAAACGAGAGTTTAACTAGGACAGTGTAATCAGAGTTTGTAGCTTATGTAACTTTAAGTTACCATATTAATTATTGGAGCTGTAGTAAGGAACCATAGGCAGTGCCAGAGGAAAGGACTACCCAAATATATCTCCAGCAAACACAACAGATAGATAGAATTGCCATAGTGCAGAAAATATGTGAGTGCAGGAAAATGCAGTGAGTGCTCTTTATCTGAAATAAGGTTTTTTTTTTTTAACAGGAATTAACTCTGACACATTATGTCCATGTCTGCAAACACAGTCCATGTGTTTCAACAGAATTATTCTAGAAAGTGTAAATAAATCACCATGTTTACATTCTGCATCTGCCTCTGTTTTTATAGTGCTACAAACAGCAAAAAGAGATGAGATACATTTTCAGATATTTACAATTAGAGATAATATTGTTCATTCAGTGGGTAATACAAATCATGCATCTTCTTGTTCTAAGTGGATTGTAAAAAGTAGATTGTGGAGTTGTGATGTTTTAAACTGAAAGGCAGCACCCTCCTCACTTCTGCAGTGCTGTGGATACAAGCATTTCAGGCTGGAATTTACTGCCTTATAAACCAGTAACTTCCAGGTGAAGTTTGCACATGCTGTCCAACCCAAGCAAGGTACTGCTTCCGAGCAGGCAGGCAGGACACCTCACACCATCGGAAATAGGCACACTTCTGCTCTCCTCCAGTGTGAGAATTAACCCTGTTTCCATCTACTACCTTGACAAAAGGTGAGAGTGATACTGACTATATTCAATAAAAAATGATAAATATGACCTCTTAATTGTACAGGGCCACTTTGCTTTCTCAATTTAGCAACATAAACTAGGAAACACTCCATAGTTGTGATTTTTCTCTGCTATGTAGTTCAAGTGGTAGAGAGAAGTGTAGAGAAATGCCACAATCCTGCTGGAAAGGCATACAGTTAAAATCCTTAATATATGAGCAATAGTTTATTTGAAGACACTTAGTCATATTTTTGAAAGATGCTATAACTTCAAAGATTATGGTGGTAACAAGCAAAATGGATTGCCATAGTCAGGAGTGTGGAATATCTGACTGACACTAAAACAGAGCTGAAAGAGCCTTTCTACATTACCATGGCAATTACCTGCTCCACACCATGCTTAATCCTCCTATTCAGGCAAAAATCTAATCATGTTAGCGGTGTGGGTTCATGCAGGTGAAGCCCCCCCACTGCCCCATTGAACAAAAGTCCGTCTTTACCCTCATCCCTTTTTGGGGTTGTGATTTTACTGAGCCCATTTACTAGCCCATGCCATGCTATGCATACAACACAACCGAAACAAGCACAGGTTACTAATGGAGGGGATGGAAATTTACAGTGAACTGTAGCACACTCTGGACAAAATCCTGCTGTCTCTCGCTGCCAAACATCTCATTAACTCTGGTGGGTTTGCAGAAATATATAAGTGGGTGTCATGAATTCTGCAAATTTGCTGCCTGTTAGTACTATGATGCATTAAGTTATTACCAATATGCCAGCTGACTTGTACAGAAGAATATAGGGCTTGTGCGCCTGTAAGTAACTGGTAACATTTTAAGTGTTTAAATGTATGGAGAGTGGGAAGATAGGAATCTCACCTCAGGATCTCACCTGAACATGTTGAAAAACTCTAGTTCGGTTTCATTTTGAAGAGTCCATGCTAAGTTTAAAATCTGGTTGATACCAAGGGAAAGAAAAGCAGGGGCATTTAACACTATCTAAAATTTAATTTTTGGTTGCAGATCACTTTTTTCTTTTTCTTTTTTCTTTTTTTTTTTTTTCCCCCTAGAAAATGGTTAAGTCTGGTTATGGAAAGCATATGCTGCTCAGTAGTTGTATTGCCTGTTAGACTAAAACACAGATGTGTTTGCCTGAGTCTCAAAAATCATCATCAGCACCGCCTTTAGTGATTTTTGATTAATTTATATCATGAGCTTAGCACAGTAATAAAATTTTCATGTGCTTGTCTCATCGTGACCAGAGGTAAGCGGCTACTTCTTGTTGGCTGGTGGGAAGAACCTTCATAGTGAGAAGGTGTTACTGCCCTGGGCGCTGTCCCTTCTGTCAAAGGGGACGTTTGCTTTATCTTCTGTTTCGCATGACATGAGAACTCACGTAAACGGCATGGCTGTGAGTCTGGGGAACATTTAGCTGTGTCCAAAATAATTATGTGGTGTGGGCTTACCGAGTGGGCCTCGGAGGGCAAGCCGGGGCACAGGGCTTATGTGCCTGCGTTCTGCCCGGAACTGATACTTCTTCTGCCAACTTCATCTTAGCAGTCTAAATTCAGCAGAAGGCTCTGTCGGAAGCCACCAACACCTTCCTGCCCTAGGACCCGGCAGCGTATTCCCGGCGAGGCGTGGGGTTTTTAAGCGGCGCGACACAAGGCTCGTGGCCGG
>NW_009945626.1:0-2807 GCF_000696875.1 Nestor notabilis
TTTTGGGGGTTTTTTTAATTTATTTATTTATTTTATTTTATTTTGCTTGCTGGCTTTCAAGTGCATTACTAATCACAAGGTACCAAAATGGTATCTGTCTCTAATACGGGCTAGTCCAAAAAGCGTTAGACTCTTGGGTGATACATGCATAAGCACATCCCCAGGAAAGGTAAAATAGATCAGGCTGCGGGTCCCCATAAATACCATTAACTTTCAGAATAAAAGTGCTTCCTGTGCAATCCTTCGGGAGCACATATAGCAGTCTGACATCATGATACAAATGCCTTTACCTTCTACCGAAGTCCCCCTTTATTGTCTACTCTTTTAAATATTCATTTGGTGAGGAGAGAAGCAGTGCGTGCTAGGAGATCTTCTTTGTACCGCTGCTACAAAGGACAGTGTGGCTGTGTAATATAGTATTTACCTACCGAGATATCTGTGACAAAGGAACCTGTTTAGTAAATGAGGTCACTAATTTAGAAATTGGGTCTTTATGAGGAGAATGCTCACTTCTTTTTCACGTTCCAGTGACTAGTAACTCACTGGGAAAGACTTTCTTCCTGTTGATTTGTAATGGTGAAACAAAAAAGAATTTCACAGACTCTGCACCCCTCTATTAAGAAATTAAATATTTTTAATTATTTAATAATGAAACTGTTGAATGAGAAAAGCAGTAACAGATTCAGAAACAGGGATGCACTCACTCAGGCATTACTGAATGTCCATCTCTTTTCCTCTCCTTGCTTTTAGGCTTGATTCACTGTTTTCAAAGTCTGTGTGATTCTCCAAGTACTTTGTTCTTTTTCTATACTGACTAATGTATACCAATAAATAAATTTGCTTTCAGTGTAGGAGTTCTGCAATAATTAATTTGACATCTGCCTCAGTCAGGTCTGTCCACTGAGATTTGGAACGCAGATCAATGATTGTACTTAGCCCTTTGGATGATTTTATATGGAGAGATATATAGAAGTATGTGGAAATGGAACTGCAGATGTTTGCTTATGAACAGCATTTTCATAGCTGAGTGGTGCAATTCACATTGTTGGGTGAGGGCAGTTAAAACCGTAGGGAGACTGAGAGCAGAAGGTCTGGTTTGAGGTTCATACCTTAACACACAAAACATTGTTCTAGCATATTTCTTAGTCTACTACACTCTAGAAAACAGAAGTTTCTGAGTGTACTTCTAAAGCAGTTCTTCTTGTTGGAGAAGAACAAAATGAAGTTACAGAACTAAAAGAACAACATCTTCAACAAAAGAATTGGAAATTCTTCAGGAAAATTGACTACAAGATATCTTTCTGCTGTAGGCTCTGTTCTTAGGCCCTGGAATAGGATATGTTTTTGGGTTTTTTTTGGTTTTTTTTTTTTTCACCTCAGCCTTGCACTGGAGCATCAGAGAATGAGCATGGACAGAGAATGCTATTTATAGACTTCTCTACATCAGCTGTAGCTTTGCTAAAATTTGAAGTGTTGCCTGTCCAAAAAAATCACTAAGGAATAGATTACTTCATTTCCAGAAATGCTGCTACAATAGGGTATGTCAAGAGATGAGATAAGTCATTGTGATTTATCATCAGCAGTTTCAGAACAAAATATGTGTGGAAATGGTTGATTGAGAGACGGGACAGCTAAATTCATTTTTCTTTTGCGTAACAGTGTGGGGAAACTACAAAGATTAGGGTGACTTGTATGATTTATCTGATTAAATGCTTTAAAATATATCATGTGATTTCAGCTTCAATTAATATGGTATTCTGATACTATTTGACATATTTAATTTAATGTAAGAAACATTTGTAAAGTTTGGAGTTCCAGTAGACTAACAGTTGTTTTCTGCAGATGCTGTAACTAAACAAAGCTTAACTTGAGAAACAAATATTTTATTGCTGTGATTTCCACAACAGAAATTATTTCTAGCTCAGATATCATAGAAATTGAAAGTAAATTCAAACTTAAAACTAGTGTCTCCCCTTTACGGTGAACCATCTAAATAATTTCTGAATCCATTTTGTGTGCTGGGTGTTTAGCGAAATATCTTCAGTGTGTGAGAAACAGAGGTCTCATCTGGAATCAATTAATTTGAAGCAGTTTAGCAACATACTTTCTAGACTTGTTTTGTGCCTAAATTTTTATATTCACATTTTAAGCTAAAATTGGTGTATCATTTCCTATGCTGTACCCCTCTCTTTTTTTAATGGCACTTCAGTTTTCATTGTCCCTTTTTTGGGACCAAATCCAAAGCTTTGGGAAATAAATGGAAAGATGACCACCAATTTAAACATAGTTTGGATCAGGCACGTTGTCCATATGAGTTAAGAGGCTTTACTTTACACTTAAGTATTGTCATTTCATGTCATATGCTTATATTTTACTTTATCTCTTATCAGTTAAGGAGCAATGTAGTCATGTACTCTAAAACTCTTTTGTACTATTTTAGGAGAAAATGTAGTCCTGTGTTTGGGTTTTGATGCTGAAGACTGATACGCCTAGGCTGAGAAATTACTGATTCATTTAAGTGCAAGCCTATGCCAAATTAGTAAACCCATTCATTCTCTTTTCCTGTGTAAGTAAGGACTTTAGAGTCATTTAAATGCTACCGAAGGGTGGCAAATTTGCTCACGATGCTCCCAGAGGAAAAGTTTTTACTCACGGAGCCGGGATTAGTGGAAGCCGTTTTCCTGGTGTTGAGTTTATTGCTATCCCTCCGCCTTGCCCAAAGGGTCCGTCGAAGGCGGCCCGAGGAATGGCCGGCAGCGGGGCGGCCGAGGACCGGGGGGTGCTCTGTGGGACTCGGCGCGGCGGCT
>NW_009945627.1:0-893 GCF_000696875.1 Nestor notabilis
CCCCCCGCTGGTGCCAGAGGGAAGACCCCGTGGAAGCGCTGCTGGGAAGGGACAGCGTCCACGGAATACCGGGGCGTGGGAAGACAGGATCCCGAATGCCTCACACTGCCGAGGACGTAGGAACGCCGCTGCCAAATGCATTTCCCTGTTTCGAAGGACACTGCGTTTGCCTTGCTCCGAGTGTGCTGCTGAGCGACGCGGCTGTGCCCTCGCCAAGGGGTGCTGCTGAGGCATTAAACTACCGAAAACCACCACGTGGGGTGTCTGGACGTGTTTGTTTCCC
This sequence comes from Nestor notabilis, assembly GCF_000696875.1. Lineage (NCBI taxonomy): Eukaryota > Metazoa > Chordata > Aves > Psittaciformes > Psittacidae > Nestor > Nestor notabilis. The sequence continues at coordinate 284 of NW_009945627.1, forward strand.
TGAAAACGTTCCTTACGGGCGCTTGTGACGCGTGAGGACTGATACTGTGTGACAGAGCTCCTTATGGAAGTACATTTGGGAAGTGAGACCTGTGGGGACAGTCGGCTGCGCGCGCTGGCAGGGTGAATGAGCAAATTAAATGAAGGCTGCTTGTGCTCTGGGCTCTGTTTTTCTTCTAGTGCTTTGGGCAAGGAATTGTCCAAGGAGATGGCTGTAGTGCATTCCTCCTTCCCACCACTGCCACGTTCCAGAAGTGTTTCCTTGAGTCCCAGAGGAGGGGATGCTCCTGCTTTGCTCTGCAGGATTCACTGCGGGCTGCTGCCTTTAACTGTGGTACTGAAAAGATAGACTTAAAACTTACGGGGAAAAAAAGCCAAACCACTGCCCAGCTGCTGATGCCTTTGTCTGCTTGTGGGTCCCGTTTGGTAGAGGCAGGGGAATGATTGCCCCTAAGTGTGAAGCATGTGCATCGTCCAGCACAAGGTAGAAACTGATGCGCCACAGCCCTGCAGGTTGTTCCGGGGAGGGCAGGAACAGGGTTTGCCTGTGGGGCGGCTGCAGGCGGGTGTCTGTCAGAACCACAGAATGAACCAGGCTGGAAAAGCCCTTT
>NW_009945628.1:0-17317 GCF_000696875.1 Nestor notabilis
AGGAGGCGGGGGGAGAAGGGAATTAAAAAAAAAATAAAGGAAGCGAGGAAAAAAAGGGAAATCAAAAAAAGCTTTCCATGGAGTGAGGAAGGTTCACTCCAGTCAGTAATAAGCCTTGAAGCACAGTCAGAGCACCCAGCAGGACAAGAATTCAAATCAACAACCATTACAACAAGCGGTAACAACATGATCACAGGTAAACCACAGAGAGCGTATTAATCATGCCTGTGAACTATGCCCTACCCTTAAGCACACAAGAAGGACAAGGTAAAGAAGCAAAATCCAACACAGTATTCTCTCTCGCATCTGAGGGACAGAATAATACTTTGCAGAGCCAGAAGAAAACTGCTGGTTTCCCACTAAATAAAAAATAAATAAATAAATAAATAAATCAGTAACTGATACCACAGGAAAAAACAAGAGACAACAAAATGACAGAGAACTGCCTAGAGGTAGAACTTGCTTATGGCAGCTCTGATTGATCCACAGTGCTAAAAAGTGTGTGTTCACAACAAATGGTACCACTTCCTTAAAATCAGTGCAGAGCTTCAAGTTACACCCTACACTTCGTGATTATCTGTTAGCAGAAAGAGCCAATCCATACATTTATTACAGTTCTTCCAAATAAAAAGATCAGATAGGCTGGAAAAGAGGGAGAACTGTGTACAGGAAAGGTGGAAGAGCAGCAATGGTTAGGAAAGAGGTATGTTTGAGCCCATTATTGAAAAACAGCTTGTTATTTTCTCTAGGAATATGTGATCACATTGTTACTACAGAGGAAAAGAGATGTCTGACAATCTACTCAAACATTCCAATTAGCCTTTTCTTCGGGCTCTCTTAATGCCTTATCCAATGCTGAACTTTGACTCTGCATGCTTCATGATAGCCCCTGTGAGAGTTCAAGACATTTCTAGAGGTTAGAAGCAATATGGTTCACAAGTGTAGAGGTGACCCTCTCCTGTCCAGCAGTGCTAGAACATTCCTGGTCAACGACAGGTGTGAGCAGAAGGACTCACAAGTCCTTTATTACAGTCAGCCATGACAACCAGCAAGGACATTTCACGAAAGAAAAAAAAAGCATCCTTAATGCTTGTTTGTGTCATCCTGAAGAGTATAGGTTACCTTTCCCTTACCCTCATCCCAATCACTGCATCCTACTGGTTTACTACCATATTGATTCCTAATGCTGGAGGATACAGTGGTTCAAAGCTGTAGTCACTAATCAGTTCCAAATCTTAAATAAAAATAAAAAGCAGTTTACATTAGTATTTTGAATCATGACCAGCATCTGTAGCACAGAACACAGTCTCTTTAAACACCTGCTATTTAAAAGTAGAAGTTTAATGTGCAGATTTGTTAAAAAATGAGAGCAACTGTGAGCCACTGGGGAGCCACATTCACAAATTGACATCCACCACCTGCTGAGATGCAGTTTGCACCCATTCCTCAGATTACTATTGGCTACACAACATCCTAATTCATTCTCAGGTCGATGCCAATTACTACTGCACCAATCCTGTTACCTTAAATTATCGTTCTATTAGTATTTGCTGACATCTCATCCTATCAAATCTCTCCTTTTGTTTTTTATAAGTGCAGTCTGTTATGGTTATGAAAAACAATCCCAAAATTACAGAGACTATTGGGAAGCCCAAACCCCCTAAAATAAAGGGTTTTAAATAAATGTGCAACATGCTGCATAAATTATGTACTGTAACACATTTTGAAAACAACAATTCTAATCTGAAAAGCCAGATGGCAAGTACACAGGAACACCAAGTCATTGCCTGAGTGGAAATTAAAACTTACCTCTTACCCTGAAATAAATACATTTGATAAAAAATGTTAATGCCACAAATGTGTGACTCCAAGACAGGATGTAATAGTACAAAACCAAACTGATTGGAGAGTAACTTAGCAAACTAAGACATAAAAGGAAAAAAAAAAAAAACCCAACAAATATATTTCTGACACATTTTATTGTACTCTACACTCAGGGAAGACTTTGAAAGACGTGTATTGTTATACATTCTGAGAGCCAGTGGATGTCCCTGCATGGTCACTGGAGGGTCATGAAGGGATAGGCTTGCACCCAAGAGTTACCACTAGTACAACCTACCATTGGAATAAAACCCACCAAGTATTTCTATGAGAGTGAATACACTTACTTTACTATGTTACCTTCTGTGATACTAATACAAGCATGTGCTGTTCTAGTTCATGAACTCTTCTTGCAAAGAGCCACTCTAGGAGGACTACTGCATGCTTGTTACAGGCGTATGGAGGACTTGTCTCATTTAGATCTAACCACAGTGCAACCCAGTACCAGAAGGGCTTGTAAAATCCTGCACAGAATTGCCTCAGCAGTTAGGAAACCCATGAGAACTATGCATCTTCATGTGTGCCTCCAGAGTCTGGACCCCTGGACAACTTGAACAGTCTTACTCTTGCATGAAATAAGAAAGAGATGATACCGCCTATAACTAAAAGCTTATGATAGTATTATTTTTGCTTCTTAAAGTAACATATATAATCACACAAATATCTATAGTGAGACCTGGACATCAAAACATTGTGCTTACCCATGAATCAGAGATGTTCCCGAAGGTCCTTTTGATCAGGAGAACAATGGGGAAAATGTCATCTTTCTGTCACTTAGATTAAGTTTTAATACAATTTTAGTACTCCTGAAGAGTAGATTCTCAGGCATGGTTCATTGCAAGCGATGTCTCATTTCATAGCGCTACATGGGCAGACTGGTTGTACTTCACGTCTCTCTGACAATTTAAACATTTCTCTCCCTTTGCTGCTGCACAAGACTTACGACCAGACTATTAGTTTTGTATTAGTGGTTAAAGGATTAGTTCATTTTATACAGAGAATGGATGTTAAACTGTAACTGCTGTCTTACAAACATTAAATAGAGGTGCAAGCAAACTTCTGTTGGAAGCAACCTAACATAGAAGCCAATCACTCGTGTTCTTGCTCTCAAAAGCTGGTATTGAAATACACAGGATACCCCATAGCAGAAGGTGAATGCAACAAAAAACCTCTCAGTATCTGAATGTCCTTTCAATACTCTTTTATTTTTTATTTATTCTTGCTTTCTGTTTTTACTGTCTTTGATTTCCCTCCTTCTATCATTTCCAACTGGAACTCTGTAATTCTTTATCGTCTCATGAACCAATGAGTTGCTGTTGATCACTCATTGTTTACTGCATTTCTGACCTGCATGTCTCCTATTGCAAAATCAATACAGTATTCGAATTCAAAATAAAAACTGGGTGCTAATGGTGCCTTATTCTGTAGCTAATAACAGTACCATATTATTACTTTTTATGCCAAATAAAAAATAAGAAACTGAAAACTATGATAGCCAAGGCAAACCCGTAATTTGATTCTAAGAAATAAACCTTAAAAGCCAGAAGTGCTATGCACATTAAGCAACACATGACTGACTGTACTCTCCATGACGCTTGAGTTTTACCTACACACCATGTTCACTAACATTACAAATTAGGTCTGAATACAGTGTACATCATCTAATATTTTACCAATATGTCTACAGAAGGGCATAGCAGAAAAAGCAGCCTGAAGCCCAAAATATTCTAATGAAGCACACAAAAGAAATCATATTGAACAAAAATTGAAAGACCAGGGAGAATAGGACAAAACTCCACTTTACAGGTAGAACCACATTGCTAAAACACAAGAAAATTGGGACTGGCCTTGCATAAGGCATGTGGGCAAAACCAGAAGCAGACAGGTGGGAAGGCTGAGATGGTGAATTGCTTCTTGGGCACAAGAGACAGAAAGAGCAGCTGCTTTAGACAATGGAAGAGGTTCAGTCAAGAGTGAAAGACAGTAAATTAGTTCAGGAGAAAGAGAAGCTGAGATGCTGAAGCAAAGGAAGATCTTTGCTGATAAATGGCAGCTTTTGGTGTTTGGGGGTATGTGACTATCTTATGTTACTTAAAATACATCCCTACGGAAATAATCATATTGTAACACAGTGAAATTATCCAACCCCAGGGGAGATCTTGTCTTATTAGTGGATTCTATCACTGATGTGAAGGTAAACCTGCCTGTATCTCCATTTTGGGGTTTTGTCAAAGAAGCACATCATTAACTGACTTTGTTTAGATTTGTCATATGTACCTCAGATTGCTGAGGTCAGTTTAGTAAAACTCAGTGCCATATTCTCATTTTGCTTCAAAATTAACACTTGAAGAGAGATACACAAATTAAACAGGGCCTATTTTGTTTATATTGCAGCGTAATCAGCATTGAATAGCTTGGGTTTTATTCTGTAAATAATAAAATAATACCGTAAGGTTTGTAAATAAAAAAAATACTGTAAATTTGCAATGTGCTGATATGTAATTCTGAGACTGTTAAAGCAAAACATTTCTCCTGCAAAAAATAAAGGTTAAAATACTGTTTCTACAATACAAAATATGGCAGAAATAATCTAGAAGTAGTTAACTCAACACAGATCAAGTCCTTTGAAGAAAGAGGGTGTTAATAATTACAGGAAAAATTAGATATAGTTGCATTTAAACAAATGCCACATGAAACACATTCAACCATCTGCTATAACTGTCTTAGGGTATCATGTTGGCAGATATTACATAATCATCTGCATATGACAGATAATTTTAGCCAAACCTAAATAAAAAACATGTTCTGATAGTTTTAAAGGTAAAAAAAATACTAATCTGCTTTATAAGCTTACAAAATATCTGAAGTGCTATTTATTATTAATACGGGCTGGTTTCCATAAAAACTATTGTGTTATCAATACAAGAAAGAAAGAGAAAACACAGTACCCTTTTTTTACTGTTTTCTATGTATTTTGAAACACAAAATTGATCTGCCCAGAATTTCTCATGTATTTTATTTCCTTAAACCTTTTAAAAGCAGTGGCTTAGAAAAACAATTAATTCATAAAGCACTTTTCTACTCTTCAACCACTATACAAGGACTATTTGCTTGTATAGCTTAATGCTATTGGAAGTATGAGGTTTAGAATACATCTAGAAAGGTTTTTTGAAACAGAAAAACATCCACAATTGGTAAAGATAGCCCTTACAGAACATGTGGAGAACTTTCCCAATTTTTACAGGAATTTGTGCAGTCATATCCTATTTAACTATGTTGATTTACAGTTCATTGTTCAAACAGTGCACAAAAAAGTACACTGCAACAAAGTGCTATCGGTACTGAAGGTCATTCTCTACATAATATAGTGAAACAAATGTTTCCTAAAGATACCTTCTACATAACAACAAACAAACAAACAAAAAAAACAAACCACCAAAAAAAAAAGCCAAATTACTTGAAGGTCTAACAAAATAAATACTGTTATTGAAGACAATTGGATTTTATAGTACTTATAATAAATACATCACGAAATTAAATTTGACTGAAGAGATTTGATTTTCCTTAAACACATTGGAACAGCTGAGAAGGAATGGAAAACCTGGTAAACAAGTTACCTTAAAAAGACAGAAAAAGAAAAGCCCTTCAGGATTGGATTAATTAAAGGACAGCACTTGTCAAATGTGATCAAGCCTGCACAATTAGCCATACTGGAATGCTACGGCACCTTTAATTCTGCAACTGCTCAAGGGAAGTAATGTGCGAATCAGAAAGCAACTGAGGTGGGAGGGAATGTCTCCAGGTCTCTAGTCTGCCCTGGCTCAAATGTAGGGTTAACTTCCAAGTTGAAGCAGGGTGCTTCACGTTTTGTTCAGTGAACTCCTGTTGATCTCCAACAGGAGTTCCCAGCCTCTCTGAGCTGTTCCTGAGCTCACCAGCCCAGCCGGGATTCCCTGGGTTGCAGCTTGTGACTCCTGCTTTTTTGCTGTGCACCCTTGGGATCATAACCCTCCCACTCCCCTTCTGGTAGCTGAATACACTACTCATCCTAAATATTATTTTTTAAATAAGTGCTATGTGGATGTAAGTAAATCCATGACCTAATACAGTTTTATCTATGATCTAAGACAGTTCAATATGCAACTGTTCAACCTCTTGGTCTAAAATATTATTGAATCACTACAGGGATCAAAGCAACCAGCATTCATCCCACCAAACATAAACATTTCAATGAGAAAAACTAACCTTTTAATCAAGGGTCCACCCTAAGCTTCTTTTCATACTATCTTCTCTTGAATTTCACAGCACAATTCATTTGCTAGTCCTGTGCCCTGAGTTTTATTTTCAAATACCCCACTAGGTCAGGAGCACTGCGAGCCTCTTCAGGATATCGACTCATCCAGCCCAAGTAAGATGATACCTAATTTCCTCTTAAAAACAGTTCTCCTTATAAGTTTGCATCTGTGAAGAGAACATCAAGATGGTAAACACATACAGCCTAACATAAAGAGTGCCATGCTGGCACAATTATCACAGATTCCTTTCCAGTCCTAATACAGTCCAAATGCATTAGCTAGCATTCTTGACCTAAGAACATCCGAGATAACTGCTGGCATGTTCCCTATTCTGGACACATCCCTGGAAGAGTGTTTCAAAGGGAACTGTGTTGGCATTTATCTTCTGAGAAGTACTGTCTCTAAAACTGGCCTGAACATTCACTTCCACAAAGAAATGGTATAATTACTAATTATTTGCATGTTCTCTTTTTTTTTTTTTCAGCATCCAAAAAGATGGCCGTAGGCTAGCTGTGATCAACCACAGACGTACTTCGCAGGTACCCATTAAGAAGTGAATGTATCATGAGTTTATTCCTGCCCTTCCCAGGTTGATTTGTGATTATTAGTGTCTGCCTGAAAGGTAAAATGAAAATGAAGAATCTAATGGATTCTATACAATCTCTATAGAGATGTTGCAAACAGCATGTAAAGCCTTCTGATAAAATGATGATTTTGGTGCAAATAGTTTTAAATTGAAATACAATAAAAAGTAACACACAGATGAAATATAAATAGAGGACAGACTCAGGGTGGAGAAACACGTATAGAGATTACAACTGATGTAAGAGTTGGTAAGTGAGGTGAACCAAATGCCAATGCTGTCCAGAGTTCCACAGGCTTTACACAGAGTGTGGAGTGCTAAAACAAGACTCAAATGAAACTCCTATAGTAGGATATTGCATTTTGCTAAGATAGATATACAAGATGGCTTAGAAGAAAGAAAAAAACCAAAACAAATCAAAAAAAGAAGTTTGTGGAAAACTTGCAGAAGAGATGAATCATGTTCCCAGAACAATATAATGTGAACATCAGCAGCAGAGATTGCTATTAGTGAAAACAAGTGACTGAAGACATTTTAAGTTCAGCATTACTGGAAGAGCGCAATGAAACTCAATCAGTGGAAAGGCAAATAACTCCAAGCAACAGCTTTAGAATTGCAGTTTTCTCTTGGATGATTTTACTGCAAAGAACAACTTAATTCCCACTCATAATGACTAACCATTAGGCCAATGCCTATTAACTGCTGTCACCTATGAAAACTTTGCTGTGCCAGACAAAATTCCAAAAGTATTCCTTGCAAACAACACTATCAATTCTTTCTAACTATGTTAGAAGGAAAGGTATTCACCCATTCGTGAACAGAAAAAGTTAAAACGACTTTCAGCCATATTCAGTCAGCTCCTATACTACCCTCACCAGATTATATATATATATATATATATGAGAATCAAGACAATCCAGTCAGACAAACAACAGCTGTCAATTGTGAGCTGTAAGATTTAACAGCAGTATTTCAGTCACCCTCACTACAACTGGCATGTACGCAATCTCTACAGGTTCATTGTTCATAGGAATTACTGCTAAGCAGTACAGTACCATCAGCTGCAGCACTAGACAGGATCATTCATGTGCACCAGGTACTGTTAATTACTCACTTCTGTGACTATGAGTGCTTCAAAAGTTCAAAAGCCTCTTCAGTGTGACAGCTCATTACTTACAACAGAGCTTTTGGGCTGGGAGGAAGACAATGAGGCAACGGAGATGCATTTCTTCCTCCACTGGTCTAACAAACTCTCCAAAGAAAGCGCATCTTTAAGGTAAAGGCAATAAGGCACCTTCACCTTAGAGCTTCACCAGAGAGACTCAATTCTGCCACTAGTTCTGAGTTTTTTCTTTTGTTTTTGTATTTAGAATGTCATTGTTATTAGCCACAAATAAAAAAGTCAAAAGAAAGTAGATGCAGTGAGTAACTTATTAAGCCAAAAGCAGTATTTTCTTCTTTCTCCTGATTTCTTCTTTCCTACACCTTTGACCAGCATAAAAAGAGCAACTGAGGTATGAAAAAATTAAAAAAAAAAAAAACCAAAAAAACCCAAACAACAAAAACAACCAAACAAACAACAACCAACCACATTTTTAATAGTTTTAGAAACGTATTATGGACACCAGACAAAAGCTCTACTTTGTGTTAATTGCCCGGGTTCCCTTATCAATAAAACCACATCAACTTACAACCTGTAGCTTGGAATAAACAGATACATATAAAATCATGTCTTACCTGACAATTTAGAATATTCTTTATATTATGAAAAACAGTAAAAGGGAAAATGATGCTGTAATGAATGCATCAGTTATCAATGAATGCATCTGAAACAGTCCCAGCACAACCCATCTTGAGCCCATATTATCCTTCTACTCAAGTTTACTCCTGGTATTTTTCAAGGAGTGTTCAAATTTGTTGAAGAGGTTACTGTTTATTAAATCAGCCTAACAGTGCACAGGGTTAATTGTTTTTCACATGGAGACTGCTGAAGCCATTCCACTTTTTAAAAATACCATAATTAAATGATGTATAAGCTTGTTTTAATAGTGATGCATAGCTTTTTAATTTCTACTCTACTAATGTCACAAACTTAGTATTAAGAGTCCCAAAAGCTCTGTTATTTCCAGCACTTACAAGGTTAGCTCCTGCAATGTTGGATCTTAGAGCAGTTTTTCTGTGTCCATTCCTCTGATATAGTAAAGTAGGTCACAGTCATCTGAATACCTTCCTTTGATTCCACCATCTTGTCTTTTAATTAGTGACTATGTAGCAGAATGATTCTCAATGTTTCAGTGAAGACTGACTCATAGTAGACTATCTGCAGTAAATGAATTTGAATTAGTAGTTTCAGTGGGAACCAAAAGAACAGAAATCCCTACTTTACAAGTCATATCCCTCTACTCAGCAACTGTACTGAAGCTTTTGTGATTCAGCTTTATATCAGCTTTGCATGTCAGCTATATTTGGGATTAAATTTCATCTTTCAATGAAGTATTTTTTCCTAATAACAAGATAATCAAGTACAAGACCATGTGAATTTTATTGACTACAACAAATATATAATAAAGGTGTTGGAAAAGACACTTTCTTATTCACATTACTGAAACTATTTTTCTTATATAGCTAGAGTATTTCAAACATATTAGTTCTCTCCAAAACTGCACTGATTGGTGGTCTTACAAATAAAGCGGATTGAAAGGACTATCTGGTCATGGAGAGCCAAGTGACTGTTATGCAAGACTGGGTGCCAAGAGAGTATTGTCATTCTCCTTGTTTGGGAACCACCTGGTACCCAAAAGTAGCAGCTCAACTCTTCTAAAGTTATCCCCACTCTCAGCAGGTTTTAAGGTTCAATGAACTTTTCAGATCTCTTGCTGCTTGGTCAGGACACAAACAAGACTTTATAATCTCATACAACTCCTCTGTTTCTTTACACCTCTCTCTTTCACTTTATTTCTCCCCTTTGTCTGCATCCCCAGTCACTTAGAATATTATTGCTTTAAGTCTATCTAAATGTGATGTAGCACACTACAGACTGGCTCAACTCCACAGTGATGCTGAGTACCTTTATGACCTTAACCTTAAACACCTTTCTGGGAAATTTCTATCAATTTATTTCAATGTCTCATTGAAATAAAAATATTTGTTAAGCTTATCCTATCAAAATGCATTATACTTGACATACAGAAAATGACAAAAATTGATGTCATGTTTTCCAGAGCAGGGGTGCTTTCATTTGGCAATACATTATTTATGTAAGCTTAGGAGAGTCCTGCAAATTGATGTTGTAGAATAGGTACACACTGCACTGACAATGCTCCCATACCCCACTTAGATGAATTACACTGAATGATGAGAAGGCAGCTTGGCTCCCAGGCCATTTTTATCTCAGCCTTTATTTGAGAGCAACAGTGATGGTAATTGTGGAAAACACAAGTTACTTTTGCATGTAGGTGTTTTTGAAGTGGTGACCCAGAAAGCAACATTTCCAGTCTTCCAATCCTACCTAATAAGATGTATTATACTGCCATGAACATTAAAATATTTCAAATTACTCAAAATTCTTCAGAGAAAACCTATATATTCCCTGGGCAAAGTAACATTTCTACCTGGATTTTTCCTATAGCTATTGGAAACAAATGAGAGTTCTAAAACCAAAGACAGAAAATACACCAAATTGTAGATCAAAATAATTTAATAGGGTATAATCTCAGGGGAAACTAAAAATCAGCTATGAAACTGTCTCACCATTAATTTATATGATTTGACTATATAATATAATGTTCAAATCTGGGACACAATTTAAACTGGGACGAGTAATCATTATTTAACCTAGATTCTGTAAATTCACCTCAGACATTTATTTTTTTCCTAACAGCAAATATTCAGTGACCTGACACAAGATGCAGAAAAAAAGTATTTTGAAAAGTATAGTATTTTCTTCTTTCCATATCAAGTAATGCCACAAAGGCTGTCATAGAAGAAAACTGAATGGGACAGCAATATCTAAGTGAGGGCTTATGTATTTAACAGCCATAGAAAGACTGAGGTATTAAAAATTAAGCAGCACAAAAAGAAAGGCTTTGCTATCAATACCTTACTGGAAATAGAAAGCAGTATTTAAAATAAACTTGCTATCAACTAAAGAGTTCATAGAAAAAATCCTCTCTGCCTACGTGAGAGGACAGGCTGCAGCACCACTGCTAAAAAAAAAAGATGATGATAATAACTGAACCCAATTCCCACAGAGAATCACAGATAAAATTCTAGTTCACATGCACCTCAGGAGAACATGACCAGCATTTGTCCCATGTTAATTTTCTCATCTGGTTTCATGTGTAGAACCTCATAGTATGCGACAGGGATACCTGAATGGAAATGTGCGGTTACGAATACGTAACATACCCCTCTTACATAAAAACTGGCAACTATTTTGCTACGAATAGTTCAACAAAAATGCTTAACATTATAATTGTTTCTAATTATTATAACATGCCTTGGAAAGTCTAGTATCAGCAACAGTCACCAATCAACTCTCTAAGGCTTTTACTTCTTTTAGAACAAGTTCTTTCTGTGGTTTCCCAATGTGGTTTACTGGCAAAAAAACTCCAACCTTTATAGTCCCTGAACACTGCACGAAGCAGCAGGGTATTTTGCATAAGTTTTTGTGAGACAGCCAAGCACAAAGCTCTTCAATTTTCTTACAAGGTAATAACAGCAGTTAGAACAGAGCTTCTGTGTGCTGTTTCCTGCTTCTCCAGGGCAGACACCTTCTCTGTCACCTGTGGTTTTGCTCCTACTGTAGTTCCCTTTCCCCTTCATCAGACAGCATTTGTGACCTTGCAGTCATTGTGGATTCTGAGCTCCTGACTGAAGTGCGCATCAATCATGTAATTAAAGTCTTTAGTTCCACTTTAGGACTCTAGCCAGGTTGAGACATATGTTAGTTAGGCATTTTATTGAATCATTAATTCAGTGCAGACTCTTGTTTATCTCATCACGATTCCTGAGAATTTTTTTGTCTGCGTGTCTTCCAAGCTATCACATTTTACCATTTACTGTGAGTACAGAATTTAATAGCTAGAGCCCCTGACACTTAAGTCTTCATATTGTATTTTCCTCATATTCATGAAAGGTACAGTTTTGTCAGTTTGTTTAAAAATCTAGATTAATTGCTTTTTTGATTATGTCCTTGCCAGTCAGTTTGTAATTAATGTTTATAGTGATCACCATGAGCTGTTCTGTACCACAGAGGTCAAAAGGGGTAGGCAAGTTTTTAAGGAAGAAGAGCTCAGCTGCTATAGGCCCACATCTTGCACCAGCCGCATCTGTTCTGTGACCAGACTGCATGGCTTGCACAACTGCTGAGTAAAGATCACCCACATCACCTAGCAAAAGACCAAAAGTCAGAGCTGATGCATGCACAGCTTTCAAAGGACCTCCTGTCTTTACAGAAGCAGAGTTAAGTGATGACCAATCAATGCCGAAAGACAAAAAAGAATAAATACAAAAACCCTTTATAAGATCATGACCCCCTGAAATCTGCTCTTTATTACACTAAAACAGACAAATAACGATTTTCAAACATGAGCAGGTTTCCACAATCACTTAACAAGCCAGAGAAAGTGCTGCTTAAAACATATCCTCAAACACGATACAGGTATTTCAAGTCAAGCAAGGGAGAACTATCATCTAAGCCTTCTGCATTTTTTTAATGTAATGATTTTTTTTTTTCCAAACAAACCTATAATCAAACAACTATATTTCTTTTTAAAACAGTGTTTTCTTGACCACTTCTCAACATATACTGGTACTGGTCAGACATACAGAAAAATCACTTTTAATTCTGCAGCAAGGGAGTCCTACATTACTTTTTCCTGTCTGTGCTTTGAAATAAGTCCATGAGCCAATACCGTGGCACAATGCAGCAGAGGAAACTCACCTTTAAAACACTCTGGTCTATCAGTTCAACTTGTGTTTACATACTCTTTTTTCCTAAATTTACCACTTTAAGAAGTTAAGATCAGAGTGAAAAAAGAAGGGAACGCTGTTACATTTACAATGAGGAAGCTGGTATGTAAAATGGTATTTCATGGCTTTTAAAACAAAGTAAAGCAAATGATCCTGAGTGACCTTACCAAAGGGTGCTGAAGCCAAGGACAAAAAGGCTCTCTTGGAATCCAGTTCACACTGCCAAGAAATCAATACCACAGGCATTGACAATGCACAAACACGATACACTGACAGAGATTTGTAAAGAATTTATGTTTTATACCTAAGTTAGCATGCTGTAAAGTTTTCTCTACAACAGCACCCCGTATAAGCTACACTTTTTTTTCTCATTTTCGGACCTTAAAATTTAAAGGCAGCTTTTAACACAGGAAAAAATGGCAAGATCCACTGAATTAAAGTTACAGTTTTGCGGTAAGGATGAAATTCAGGTTTCCTTTATAACTGTGATTTAGGCAGGTGTCAGAGCTGTGCCCATGCACACTCCTTCTCTCTCCCCCAGCCACCAGGATAAGAACTCCACACAACAATCCAGGAGCGAGTCTCACCCAATCCAGCTGAAGATGCTACCACCAGGTCACTTGCAAAGGAGGCTCACCCATTGGATAGAGACTCACCATGATGACTGGGTTCCCACAGGAGCATTAACATGTAGAACATGTTAATGTAGAACCCAACAAGTTAGTGGGTTTTACCTTGTTGAAATGTTAATGTGATAGCTTTTTCACAGATTATGGTTCACAAGGTAATGCAAGTAACCCTCTATCTCTTTCAGCAGTTTGCTGCTGAAAGGATGAATTCCACTCTAAAATGGCCTGCAAGAATTCTTGCATAAATTTACCAAATGACAACTCAACTGCAATGTTACAGTAAATAATTTCTCATTTATAATGAGATATCCACTCAACCTCATACTTTACTTCATGGCAAATACTGCCAAAACCAGCCTAAAACTCTTTAGATTTTATGACAGATTGGTATTAAAACTGAATGGTACCCAAGCAGAATTTTGTATAAAAACATTAAATCACAGCCCTCCCTGCCTATTGAGGGTGCAGTCATTCTCCTGTTTGTTTATTCATTTTGAATTTTTCTAAGGACATGGTTTCCATGAGCATATTTCAATGGGACGTGATGGAGTGCCACATGCTGAGTTACTGCAGTCACTTCTTCAGAAGACAGAAATCTCTACTGTGTGCTTGGAACAGCCCAATATATGTCAAACAAACTAATCAAATTTGATAATTCTAAATTATAAAAAACTGATCCTCTAATATGCACATTAACCTGCTCTCCGTGTATCAATTAAAAGAGAATCTGTTCAATGACAAATCAATCTGAAATCATGACTTCAATGAATGACAGGCATATTTCCTTTTAACAGCACAAGGTCCTTTAACATTTTGTTGAATTTCTTTTAACAAATTAGAACTCTGGTGTGATGCATTTTCATTTTCTTGCAGTCATTTAAATTGATTGAAAATGTTGATTTTTTATTCAGCACTTTTCACCTCTTGCCATCATCATTACAGAATGAGGCAAACCACACAGTTCAAATAACATCTGCTCATTCTGAAAAGATACTGTCACTTGGACCACAAATAGACCTTATTTTAAACCTTTTTACTTTGAATGACAAAGATAATTTTTCATATTTTTTTATCCATACAGAAACTGTGATAACTACCTGAAGAAATGATGATAAAAATAGTGTAGTAGTACAAAGGAATTAATTACCCTAAATTATAACAGAAAGGTAGCATATACTACTAGTCCTGTATTAAATATAATAATGTAACTGCTCTGAATTCAGTAAAATTTAATTTAAGTGATAATTTCCCTAACAAGATATTTTAATTCTCACTTAATTATGTCACTTATGAACTGTTAGACTTTGTAGAAAATACATTCCATTTCAATGTACTGTGGTTTTTTTGGTTTTTTGTTATTTTAGTACATGTGAAGCTTAGATGTTCAAATAAATTCATTTCAGAAACACCACTTAAATACCTATAAACAGTATAAAAATTATTACATATTAGAAAGCTCAGAAACTTAAATGATCGCTAATTAAATGCTAAGATACAGTAGACTAAGTAGCAAATGCCTACTGTGAGATCCCCCTTAGAGACGACCCCTCTGATGTTGACCCAGAGGCATTCAACAGGGCTTCCGCAATTGCCACAGCTGACTTCTGTATATTCAAGATTCTCCTTAACATAGAGTGTGATGATGACTCCTCTTCTGCCCTACCTGTCTTTATGGAACAGCCTATAGGCATCCTATGATCTTCCAGTCATATGAGTTGTCCCACTATGACTCAGTCATACCTATGACATCAGAACTTTCTGACTTGCAGTGGAGCTCCAGTTCCTCCTGTTTGTTCCCCAGGCTGCATGCACTGGCATACATACACTTAAGGTTCCTTGCCGCTTTACCCAATCAACTTGAACCCTTTGGTTCTCATTGGTAAATAGTTAAATATGTATTTTAACTACCCATGATAACAAGCCAGAAAGGTATTGTAATATGTCCATAGAAGATGCACAAGAGTCAAAGGAATACATCATACATAGCAGACAGAATGAGTTTTATATGTAAATATATATGAATTTTGTATGCCTATACAGTAAATGTCAGCCAGCTGTACACAGATGTAAATCACAAAACATTAGTGAAAATAATTGTCATAACTTGGTATGTGATGATTTAACTTCGTAATAACTTCCTGGTAAGAACAAATACTGAGCAACTACGTAAGGGCTTCCCGTGGAAGTCATACTTCTTTCCTACTTTTGTTTACCCATATTTGATTTTATTTTTTTATTAATAGCCATCATCCTTGTAGTCAAAGAATATTCACTTAAAACACAAAAAGTTACTGAAGCCTCTACTGGATTTCCAACAGCCTCTGCATTTTCCTCCAGCACTGCCCTCAACTGCAGTTTCCCCTAAACCATGTAACACATGCAACAGTGACATAGTTGACCCTTTTTGCTTTAAAGCACAGTTCTACAGAAGAGGAATAAACTGCTCATAGTACAAAGCATGTTTCAAAAGCAGGTGCAAGCAGACCTGAACCTCTTTGTGGGTTCTAACTGCCCAGATCATTACATGAATGCAGTACTTGACCCGATGTAATCCCTTTTGCTAAGACTGGAAATTATTGTAGCTAAATTACTGTGAAGTAGCTTTCTGTCTGTGAACATAAAACTAATATGGATATAACAATTTCAGTTCTTAAGCATCAACAACTCTACACATCCCTGAAGAGATTATACATCTAATCTGAAAGGCATCATAAACTGGCAACAACAACAAAAATCAGATTTTTCATGAGTGTACAATGACATCTTTTGAACCAAATATCGGCACAGTTTTGAGGTGTACAGATTTATATGTCTCTGTGTGTGTAGATGTTCCTTCTTTCCTGCATTTCTAAGAAAGGGTATCAGAAAGGACTACTAAGGACCCCTGCTTTCTTGAAAAACTGGGACTGGATTCTTCTCCTTATGGGAAATTCTAAACCTGCAAAATCTTGAGTATTTCTCAAAATATCATTATAGTAAATATTTCTTTTTCCCGTCTATCATTCTCATCGTCATCAATTCTGCTTTCGCAAAGCTGCTGCTCAGCTCAGATTATAGAGAGTCTGCTTCATCCTCCAAGAAAGGGCCATGTTACCTACAATTAACATGGGTTTACTTAATTAATAGAGAATATGGCATCATTGCACAATAATCCCTGACAAATTGATCATTATCAATAGTTAACGACTACTTTGTTAACTAATTGCCCTGGGGTAAAAGGGTGTCTGGGGAGAGAAACACTTTGCAAGGAAAACTAATAGGTACTAACACCCATAAGGTTTGCTTTGGGAGGTGCTACTGGTATTAGAAATCCCCCAGATTACTACTACTACTGATTCTTGAAGAAGAAAGGCACTGTGGCTGAGCAGAAGTGGCTTTCCGAGGTAAGAATGCACTGTGTTGAAAACAATTATCTACCATTAAGAATGCACATGCTTCAGCAATTAGAGCGAAGAATGCAGTCCATTACATTTATAGTATTAAGTGTATGTGATAGCTTTCCTAAGACTCCAGGAAAAACAATCACATTATACACACTATAGAGCCTTGAGAAAGAACAAGACTTAAGCAAAATCTGCAATGTATAACTGATTAATATATTCACTTAAAATCTTCTGCGAGTTTCAAATAAAGTCCATTTCAATGCTCTGTATAGCCAGCATTCCATGTATGGATATCAGCTTACCATCTACTAAAAAATCTTTCAGGGATGCCATCAGGGTACTTGCACTCTATTAACATCACTTGCTTCTAGTGGAAAAATAGAAGTACTTTACATGCTGATCACAAGCACCAAGCAGTAAGCTGTTAAGTGGACTGTAAGACAAATGCTTGAATTCCAAAGTTTGGCTGGCACATTGAGGTTTATAGCGTAACTCATCCAGCGAAGGATGGTGCCTACTGGAACTCACATCCAGAGAAGATCCTCAAACATCTGAAGTTCCTGATAATCCGGC
>NW_009945628.1:17348-43157 GCF_000696875.1 Nestor notabilis
CCCCCCCCCCCCCCCGCATATGAATTGTAGCCTGATTATTAAATATATGACTATACTTATAGCACATTTTTCTCCTTTAAGTGGACACATCTGCCTTCACCACATCTCATCATTACCGATACACTTCTTGCCTCCATTCACAGCCTCATTATTCTTAAATAGACACTACAACTTTCAGTTTGCCCACCCATAGTTTCTCTATTCCTTTCAAATGAAAGAGCAATTTTGAAGAATGCCAGAACTACTGATCTGCTTTTCTTTTGTGGGTTTTCAAATGTTCAAACACCCCTGCTTCAAAAAGTACAAAGTTTGGTAGTTCAATTGTTCTGTACTACACTGCAAAAAGATAGCAACTTGAAGAAAGAACTAGCATATAAGAATGGAAGAAAAAGAGATGAAATTTGCTTGTATGGAATGAATATAAAGACTACCAAGAAAAGGGATGAATAGCATAGAAATATCAAGATGGGCAAGAAGAGACAGCAAGAGTTCTATTAGAGATGAATAATACAATTGTGAGAGCTTTTAGAGGGTAATAAATATATTATACAATACAGGATCATATATAGAACATAGGATAATAGATGAGATTTTATATACATTCAAGGAAAAAAAAAAAAAAAAAGAAGCTGGTGTTGCAACAAAAAGGAGGTTAGAGCAGTCTACATTACATTTTGTGCCCCAGGTCATTATTGCTGTCTAGATCCTCATTATTCCAGGGAATGGAAAGCAATAGCAGCATAAGTATGTTGTTTGCAAGCCACCAGAATGACAGTGTGTGTATAAATACCTGCAGGTAAATGAAGTGGAAGCTACTTAAAATAATTTCATAGGTTTGAAATGACAATCCAAATTCATTATACCCACTGTCAACTGCGAGCTATATGGTTAAAATCTTACTTTCATTCAATATCACATGAAAAGGGTCACAATAACTGATTACCACCAGAAGTGGATTTTTTATTCTCCTCAACAATTCACTCTTGCTCCACAGAGGCCCATTCTGAGCAGAGAGAGGGGTGCTGTCAAAACATTTGGTTCTTCAACTGTAGAGGGGACAAAGGGCAGAACACCTCATGTTCAAACTATCAGACCAAGAGCTCTCTGTAGATTTTAACATCAAGAGATGCAGAACTGTGCCATATGGCATCCAGAAGGGCTCTGGTTCCAGAAACATGGGCCAAGTAGGACAATAAGCTGATGTTTTGACTCCTTTAGTCACTGTTGTTCTTTTGATCAAATACTCAGTTTCTGTTGAGATTTATATGGGAAGTGGAAATCCCATTGTCTCCCACTATGTCTAGCATATATCTGAATCATTTAAACCACAAAGCATTAGCAATTAGTCATCGAAATAGCACATTTTATTCAGAGCTATACAGAGATGATGACAAATGCTATCAGAGAGTGACTTTATGCCCTCTGGAAAAGTAGTGGAGGGAGGATGGGCAGAAAAAACCAACCCATCCTAGCCAAGTGAATTGTTAGTGTCTCACTGTGCAGATGAGGCAAATCACTAGTGCAGCTGCTGTGTCTATAAGGAACCCTGATAAACCTGAAGTGAATGCAATAGAACTACTTGCCTTACGCAGATGGAGAACACAGCTGGGCATTTACTGATTGGATGGAAAACCAACCTTATTTCTTCAATCTCCTAGCCATCATCTAGGGGGATAGTGGTGAGACCCTCTCTTAAAAGTAGCTGAGAGCCAGGGCAATGAATTACATTCAACTAAACCATTTGGGTAGTATCTTTAGTTTTCCACACCCAAAACATGACAATACAGTGTAAACTCCTACTTTGGGTATCATTCATTGATTTTACAGAGGATTCTGAGATATATAATATTCTGTCAATTTATCAACATAAAAAATTAGCAAGCATCCTGGAGATCCTGAACAAATGGCAAACTTTTAGATTATCAACTGTCTTTCTCAGTTGTTAAATACAATTAAATTTAAAACACTTAAGCAAAAATGAAATATATTTAAAAAAATAAAATATCATCTGAGCCTCAAACTATCCTTTCACACCAATGCCAGCTTAACATGCAATACATCATCAAAGGAACATTACACTGATGATACAGAATTTATGAGGGATGTCCTGTATCTTATTAAATAGGAAGTTGAAAGCAACAGAGTAGAACAGAGAAGCACAATACCAATGTCTTCACATTTCTAGAGTCTGAGAAAAATAGATCTTTATGGTTTTTAGGGGGAGGGGAGAAAAGAGATAATATGAATGTAGATGTAGATTATAAAATGTTTCCTCCTAAACACCTGCTATGCCAAAAGTAAAGTGATATAATCACAGACCTCTATGCTTTATAACTCACCTTTGCTACATAATTCACCTTCACGAAATGTGAAATTCCTATTTATTTAGGAAAAAAAAACCAAAACCACCCCACACTCCTAAAGACACTTCACTCTTTTTCTCTACTCAGAAAGAATTTTCCTAGTTTTTCTTTTAGTTATCCCTGAAAAAAATGAAGTGTTCTATATTGCAAATGACTCTTCTAGAATTATTTGGAAACAACTTGGAATAGGTGGAAGCAGTATCTTATAGTGTCAGTGCTTGCTCAATCCTGAAAGATTAGAAATTACCTGAAAAATAAACAGGCATGGTGATCTTCTCATGTGAGGCAATTTATAAGTGATTGTATATTGATATAACCAGTCATAATAGTAGAAAGTACACAGGCAAAGCCATGCACATTGGGAAAAAGCTCAGGATTTTCAGTATAATGCTAGAAGCCTCATCTCTTGGACAATGCAGTCTCACCCAGTCACCTGTATATCCATCCCCTAGCTTTCATCAGAAATTAAAGATAGAATTTTTGAAAGACATTCAGTACTTATAATCTGAACTTAAAGTGACAAACACTCTTAAGATATCTCAATTCTACTTCTAGTGGTTGTCCAAATACTGTATGTTTGTGGTAAATGTTGTTAACTATTTATTCCTGAGTTTAATCTGGTCAATCTATCAGTCATATAGAAACTGAGACAGGAAGCTTTGCATGTCTTAAAAAGGACAATGCAAGTGGTTAGAAGGGACCTGGTTGGTTAGATTCATGTGTTTTGCAGAGTTAATACCAGAGCTGTTAAGATATGCATCCCCAAAATAAAATGCTTTTTTCAATAATAATTTTACATGTGAACTTTATCAATACAAATACTACCATGAATATATCTTTTGCCTTCCTCTTTTCTGTTATGTGAATTCTGGCCAAAATGACACATTGTCATTTCTGTCTATTTAGTTCATTCCTGTAGCTAGCCATATGCTTCTGCACATCCAACAAACAAATCAGAAATGATACTTCAATAACAGCAGTATTTTATATCCAAGATTCCTGCTTACCAGAGTATTTTAAAGGCATCACATGCTCATCAGAACAGTGCCAAAAGAACAGTAAGTACCTGCTGAGGCAGAATGGGAAGTGCCATGTCAAATATTTAAGTACCTGCACATTATGTTCAATTTCTTCTGAAATATAATTGCCTGGAAATTTTAAGAGAAAAGACAACTCACCCCGTGCTCGAGAGGAAAAAGTGTAAACTACAGAGCCATCCTCCTAAAGTTGCATTGGTTCTTGTTTTTCCCAGATTGCACCCTTGAATCCTCTCATATCAGACCATTGTTTCCAACCAATATTTCAGTTCTACAAGGATACTTCCTCCAAGTGATTCAAACAAGTAACTGATGTGTTTGTTTAACAGTGTTACAAATGCCTTCACGGTGTAACTGTGTCATTTATTGTATTTGTGCCTGTTTTCCAAGTTACGCTTTTTTAAAAAAAAAGTTGTTGCCCAGTTTATTGTATCCTGAGATGTACAATTGACACTGTAAGCACTATAGAAAAAAGAGCACATGGACATCCCAGAGCAAGAACCTTCAAATGAAAACACTCCTGGAGATGTAAAATATCTCTTCAAAGTGCAATAGATTTCAAACCCTGTGAATTCTGTTGAAAACATACCACATTCAAACCTCACCATACAAACTATTCCTTCACGCAGAGCAGGTGATATTTCAAGTCTCCAAAATTGCAAATTGAACGCTAATATTAACTCCAGGAGGTGATGGGAACATTAAGTGGAAGAGAAAGAAGGAGGTGTTTCTTCTGATGTTAAGTGCATCTGAGAGAATTAAGATGTGCAGGAGCAGGAAAAGTTATTTCAGAGCTCAGCCAATGAGAAGGCATATAATGTGACTAAAAGAAGTTTAAGAGTAACTAACGACAGGAATTAGGATGTAGGAAGAAATTAAAATCCTTCTTATCTCAGAGAAAGCTCTGCTTTTGCTGTAGATACCCGGCCAGCAAAGAAGAGAGATTACAACAGAGCATATTACAGCAAAACAACTGTAATATTACAAAGGTGAACCTCAAGTTTAGATTAGTACTTACGTGAAGTATGTGGGATTGTCTAGATTAGAAGCCCCATCCATGCTCAGTCTGATCCTGCAGCATACTATGTAGTTCACTGCTTGGCAAGAGACATGCACCTCGAGGCTACCTGCCTTTCCTTGCTCTGCCAATTCACTGAAGTGCTCAATGTGAGCGCAAGCCCTGCCTGCAGCATCCTGGCACTCTCTTTTCTAGGAAAATCTGGATGCCAGTGTGAACCTAGCTTCAAGGAAACCTGTCAAAAAGGAAAATTTCAAATCCCATCCTGAAACATATGCCCCCCTGCTAAACTTTGTAATGCTTCCAGATTCCATTTTTATTGAACAGAATTACTGTACACAAATCACTATTTCATATTTATTATATCACAACCCAGAGAAAGAGTAACAAAACCCACCTAAATTTTATCTTATTAATTTAGTTTTACATACTTGTAAACTAGAAGAGTTGGAGAGTTTGAGAGCAGGCAGAAAAAGCCTCCCAACACGCAGTACCCCAGGATCAATATTGTCAATAGTAGATACCCTTCTAAATACCTTTCTGAATACCTTGTACTATTACTTATGTGAGCCTGCAGTATCACTGTCTGTACAGCTCCACCTGTTTCACTAGAAGAGAGCACAGTTTGACCTAAAACTCTTCAAAATGAACCAACAGGAAGAAAATAGTTTGGAATAGCACCATGTCATAAACTTATAGGTGAAGGAACTGAACCTGGGCAGAAGTCACTGAGCAAATATATCAACAAGAGTCAACTCACATCATGATCTGAAGTCCATCTGGAGAGAAGGATTCCTACCCTCCTCTGCTGCATGGTGGCTTTGTGGGCTTTAAGCTACTGGAGTAACAAGCAGTACTGTTCAGTGTGAAATTAAAATCACCATGGAATCAGACACGAATACACAAATCTATTTCGATTGACAGGCGTGTCATAATCAGACATCCTTCTAATCTCTGCTTAATTGAAGGAGCTCAAAATGGCATGTGTTTCTTCATTGGAACATGCTTCCCTAATTTGTTAAGAATACAATATAGCTACAATAAGAAGTAGCTATTTCACCACGCGTATTCCTTGATCAACATTACTTTGTGCTGAAAATAATTCAATGATATTTACTACTTAATATTACATAATAATATGAGAAAATAAGAAATATTAAAGTTTAAAACCTTCAATATTTTTTTCAGGCTTTGGTATCCAATGACAAAATTCAATCCACTTTTTTTTCCAGACGGAAATGTTTCCTTGGTAATAGGCAAAGATGCTACCATGACAATTTCAAACTGTATTAAGTGTACTATTAAAGAATCAATACAGGATAACTATAATTGGCATGTACAAAGAGTGTGTTGGTATAAAGGTTGGTGACATTTAAGAAATCTCATACATATGTAAACTTTGTCTGTCAAATTCCAAATGGTGGTTGCCCCAAGAAAAAAGCAAACCCCTCCCATCATCAGATCAGTGCTATAACTGCTGATGACACGTATGTCACAACCATTTATAAAAAACATTTCTGTCTAGATAAGAGCTGTAATAAGCAAAGGTGAGATGCCACAAAGCCATGCAAAAGCAAGATCACCTAAGGAAAGTGTCTGAAGTTAGTGATACACAAAATGTAAATGTATATTGATGCACATTTCTATAACATCGCTTACACAATTGTTCTGCTACATGGATTTTACTGTTTTCCTTTCCAGTATCTTCACACCCTTAATGTTATTTCTCAATGTATTTTCAGTGCTAAAAATGCTTAATTTGGGTTTTTTCCCTACCGTGACTGACGTTATATATGACCTTGAATTGAATGCCATTGTAGCAAGCTGTCTCTCACCATGGGAGTTCTCTTTTTCATAGTGCTTGAGCACAGTATCTTTGATTTGGTAAAGCAGCACTTGAACAGCTTATGCAGCACTCCGTAATTTTCTACAGCCACAAAGGTTTATAGTTTGTCCAAGCTCCAGCAGAAACAGCAATATTTTACCCACATATAACATCCTTTTCAAAAAGCACTTTTCAAAGTGCTTTGAAAAAACTGAGCTTCACACCCCTCCAAAAGGTAACTAAGAAGGATATAGGTATTTTGCTGCAGCTACCTATAGTGGCAGAACCAGCAGGTGTTTAATAGTGCACAGTGAAAACAACATAAACAGGTTGAATTACCTGTTTATATTGTTCATATTGTGACTCTCAGCGTTTAAAAAGCTTTTTTTTTTTTTTTTCCCATTCTTGCAGAGCTCCATAACACTATGCTTGGATGATTCATTAGCAACAACACCAATACTCATGGGTCCAATACATGAGTCTCCACTTTCCTTCACATCATTACAGAAGAGTATGACGACATCCTAGCAGAAGGTGGTCTGACTAGTTGCCTTCTGGAACTCAGTGGAAACACATACAACTCAAAATCTCATCCCAGCAATATTTCTGAATAAAAGAAAACATATTAATGAAACTATCCAGGATCTTGCTGAATCGTGCTTTACCTTTGATTTGAATATGCAAATCAAATTAAGGTGAACTCTGCTTTGTGATGGAATATGAAATAATCATGCTTCTCGTATCCAGAACAGTTAACAGGATACCAAGTATAACGACAGTGTACATCTAACCTAAATGGCTAAGCAAATAATGACGAAAAATTATTTTTTTTCTGTTTTCTGCTATGCAGTGGTTATAATTCAGAAATAGATAAACCACAGCAAAAAAAAAAAACCACCAAAACCAGAAAACAACCCAAACCAAACCCCAAACAAACAAACAGCTACAAAAAAAACCCACCAACCAAAAACCAAACAGAAAAAGCCCCTGAAAACAAAAACAACCAACCACCAGAAACAACCACCAAAACACCCCAAACCACAGAACAGGAGCAGTGGCTGCTTAGGTCTGTGTTCAGTCACCTCACTTGCATTTGCATTACCACCATGGTTGGCAATCTATCAGCTGCCTGTGCTCTTGGATGCAGAGCATCAGACGCAACACGGGTAACACAACTGTCTCAGACAATTGTCTTTCTGTGGCAATTGTCATTTCCATTCGCTATCCAGGGTTTCACTTCCTATCTAGCCTGTTTCAGGCAAGTACAGTGTTTGATTAAGGGTTAAGCTTCAGATTGCTCAATTAGGCCTTATTAATTTTGAAAACTTCATGCTGTGTTGAAGAGCACTGCTCCTCAGTCTTGCCATAGCAGTCAGTGACTGCCATCACCAGCAGCTTCCCCTCACACAACTTAAGGCAGCCAGCACCTGCATACATGTGCACAGGGTGTATGGATTCCTGCTTATATGTGGGGTATACACAGTGGTATTTGACTGACAGGTGGGAAAAAGCAGAAGGGGGAATCTCTGTAGCAATGCAACATTTGTCTCTACTTACCAAACCTATTCAGAGGGAGACAAAATAACCAGCTCTGATATTTTGTATACTCTAGA
The DNA here is from genome assembly GCF_000696875.1 of Nestor notabilis. Taxonomy (NCBI): domain Eukaryota; kingdom Metazoa; phylum Chordata; class Aves; order Psittaciformes; family Psittacidae; genus Nestor; species Nestor notabilis. The sequence continues at coordinate 25,205 of NW_009945628.1, forward strand.
AATCTCTGAGTGACAGTGCAATGTGTATTCAGCAAAAGAGGAAAAGAAGAAAAAAAAAAAAAAGAAAACTACAAAGGATTTTTCTTTAAACATTAAAAAGTATATTGAGGATGAGAAGTTTTTCAAAAAAGTAACAATGAAGAGAACTTTCTTGCAAGTTTTCCATGTATTTATGACATTTTTCAATAAGCATTTAAAGGGACACATGAGCAGCTTAGATGAGATACCCTAAAAATGTCCTGGCCTCCAGAATGTGGGACACTTACAATGTAAAATGAATTATACATCATAGGATGTACAGCAGTCAACTTAATTTGCACAGGTTATCTACCTTCCAGCAGCTCCACAGATTTTCATGGCCTGTGCAACACTTTAAAGGTTTGCTACAGCCCACCTTTTCCCTCATCTCCTTCCCCTGCATTATGCCAGCCTATTCTCTATATAGGTCAGATGCTCGTGCAGAAAAGACCCGCATCTTTTTGTGATATATAAGGCCGTAGTTGTTAACTTTTTAAAACTGTATCAACCCCATGACAATTACTTTAATTTCATTCAAAAGTCTTTAAATAGATCAGCTTAGTAAATGATTATGAGACACTTTCATACTAAAAAAACCCTCCTTCAACAGTAACTAGGACTGCTAATACCAGTTTTCAGGAAGCATCTGCAATTTGTGCACAATTTCCTACCATAGCCAAGTATGCTTATTTTCCAGTGTTGAAGAAGCAAACGCATGAATTTGTACATGCACCATGTTCACTAGTGACATCAGCCTTTCCTTAGAGCTTTAATGATAATAGCCTACTGAGTAATAATAACAACAACAATAAATATATTTAAATTAATAAATCTGCAAGTGAGATTTAAAAAAGTCTTAACAATTTTTGTAATGTGTACCCCAATTACACAGACATAGCTTAATTAAAAACAGGTTTATTTTATTTGCACTAGGTTGGGTGAATATGGTTCTTATTGTTTCATATAACTTAAGAAATGCCTAATTTCATACTTATTTAATTTAATGCTCACATACATTTATATACTGTCTGATGTTTTCTCATTAGGTAAGCTGTGAGCTCTCAATTGTTAAAGTTGAAATGTTCTACCGAAATAAGTATTTCAGGAGGAAAATACAAAATCTATGACGTATACTGGAAAAATGCTGCCCAGTCATCAGTTTTTCAAGGAACATAAAATATACAGAGGGTTTGCTTCCTCCTACTTTGTGCATTTCCAGACCCTGGGTATTTTTCACTTAACTGACAATATGCTAACATGCTTTAGCATTCAGTCTGAATCCAAAAAGTGATGTCTAGATACAGAAACACATGTGTTTCTGCTTGCAGGCCTTGAGGGTTTTACAATTTTATGGAGACAAAGCATTGGTGAGGTTCCATTAAATAATAGCCCACAAAAGGTAAGAGCTAACACGCGGGTGGACCATGCACACATCTGTTCTTTCTCTAGGTGGAGCACCCTGGGCACAGCCTAGCTACAGAGCAACCATACAGTGAACATCTCCTACAATGAGAAGCTCAAGCATCTGAGACAGAAATGATGTTCTTGAAGGAGTCACAAAAGTGATGGTCTTGAGCTCCCCTTCAAAATATACCACAATAGTAAGTCTACCTCAGAAACCCTGCACTTCTCTTATTCAGCAGTGCATTCATCCATCTTATAGGCTTTTACATTCTTTTAAGCTAAATGCAGGAAACCACTGCCAAATGTACTTTGTCATGCAGCTTTGTAATGGTCAAGGAACTACTAATACAGACTGGATAGAAAATGTTAAAGAAGCATATTTTTCCAGAACATTACATTTTTGCTCTGTAGTAATTACTGTTTATACTATATGTACTGGGATGGTTTGGTTGGTTTGTTTGTTTGTTTATTAAATTAATAGTTAAGAATGCAGTAATAGTCCCCCACAACATATCAATACCTCTTGAAGATAAAACTGTGTTTAATTAAAAAAAAAAAAAAAAAGAATTAAAATTAAATGGGTATCATGTCATGAATTTGAGATACTTGGCTCCAAGATTGTTGCATTAAGTTCGCATTAGCAGTTGAGCATGTGAGGTGTACATTCCAATACAGTCCTAACAACTTTTGGTTGTGCTAAGCTTTATGTGAGACAGGTATGATATTGCCCAGGATAAATTGATACATAGACTACGTTATTATCACTTGCAGCACTTTGATCATGTGAAGAAATATCAAAATTAGGAGGGCTGGAAGAGGAAGACTGTGAAAGTAACAACACAGCTTTACTTGTTATGCATTAAAGCCACAATACATCTCTTAAGTTTGAGCAATTTAAATAATCAGTTTCCTGTTCATGATGTTATTAAATTTGGACAGATATAGAGAAGATAAAAGAATCATAAATGAACACAAATAACCTAAACACAAAGTGGTACAGTAAGTAATTACAGCTACAGAATTTAAGATCTGAAACTTCTAGGCATACAGGGGAATATAAATTAAGACAGTGCTAACCAATAAAAACATCTGTCAAGTTGATGGGGAATAAAAATTTAAATAAAAACATTTCCTGGTCTCTTCAGCTATAACAACGTTCTTTTGTTTGTAGTCTCTGTAATTTAGCTGCTTGACAACTTCATTCAACCTTCAGAAGCAAACACAGGTATTGATTATCTCTGAACATCCTAATGACTGGAGACTGGGACACAAACCATAAAAGTAGAGTTCCTGGTTGCAAGTGAAATTATAGTTTGCCCTACAAGATAGCACAATAAATCAGAGAACAAATCAGCCAACACAGGGCACTGGGGTCACTGAAGTGATGTTGACACATTACAATAATGAGAACTTGAAACATCTCATGCCCTATTGATTTTTGAGCTGAATCATTGCCACTGCAGGAGATTACAAGACTGTGCACGGGAATCATGACCCACGTGGGAGAGGGTGATGAAAAATACAAACAATTGCACCAAAATAGTTCTTTACCTGTACCTAATACAAATTAATACCCTTCCTTTGCCCTCCCCAAGGTCTCAGACTGCAAATCAATCAACATTTAACTGCTTAACTGTCTCACTTAAAACTACTTCCCATTTCCATTTTCTTCTTTAGCTACATTATGTAGCTACATAACATGGACTTGAAGTGACACTTTAAAACATCTCATAGAAACTGAATAATAGATAAAATAGCCTACAAGAAATGTTTTTTAATGTTCCAGTAGCTTTCATGGTTCACTCAATAGCAAATTATTCTAGGATATAAAAATAATTCCAATAATCACCAACTTATTTTCTACATACAATAGAGAATACAATATGTAAATATCAAAAGCCTTGCCACCAGCTAAAGGGAAAAAAAGCTCCTTTTTCTCTTCTTTTACTTCCACTTGACAGCATTGAGAACCAGTAAGCTATTAAAGAAGTGACCAGTGACATCAGATGATTACAATCCTGTCACGACAAAAAGAGCAGTTATAATTTGCACTGCAGCAAGTTACTTTAGGAACACATCGTTTTGCTTAAGGGGAGAAAATAATACCTCTATTATCACTACCAGCCAACAGATCTCATCCTATGCCATAGAGGTGGAAGTAAAGAGAGAAACTATTTAACTAGTGGCCTCCACAGTAAAGTTTGAAATTTTGTTCTTCTATTGGCAATAAGCACTTTTAAAGTACTAAAATGATATCCATAAAAAAGCATAATTGTTTGTTGACTTTCAAGACAGAAGAAAGAAAGGGCTAACCTGAAGGAAGTGAAAGGATAAAGAACTAGGTAACCTATGGCAAACAGAAGACACTTCACCTTTCAGTGCACTTACCAGCGAAAGGGATTAGAAGTTAGTTAAATATATCCTAAGGATTAGCTCCTGTTAGGCTCCTCAGAGATACGTTTTTAATCAGTAGCTCTGCACTTGGCATTTATTCCTTTAGGGAGGGGGGAAATTTTTCAAATAATTTCTTTGTTCCATCTGAAATTCAGTGTCATCAGCAAGACTCCAACAAAAGAGGGGACAGAAGGACAATGAATCACAACTTATCTTAGAGGCCAAGCCTTACAAATTCCTCTCAATTTTTAAGGAACTTATCTTCAACCCACCTCTCTGAGATACACGCATGATTCATAACCTCACTTACAATTAAGAAATTAAGTGAAAAGGGAAGTAGCATCCACCTCCACATTTGTAACAGAAGACAAGTATTTGTGTGTGATCCGGGGATAATGCAGATGTGTTAGGATGCAGATCTAAATACACCTATTTGTCCCAATCTCTCTGCCTCCACCAAAGCATTTGCAGTTATTTGTTTGTTCCTTCCCTCTTCCCAGAAGAGTAGCTTAAGGTACCTCAATTTTTCTTTCTGGCCATACCCAAATTGCTGCTACTTCGTCTCATAGCTAAGCCTGGTAAGTACACTTAAACTAGATGATCCTCTCCCTGATCTTCCCTGAGAGGCACGCTCAAACAAATTAGCACACCTGAATTGTGCTAAGTGCCACAAAACCACCAGCTATAATCATTATTAATGGGGGGAAAACACTCCACAGTAAGTGGAGTCCTTTGGAATAGTTGGGGGCCTATTGGCAATTTCAGTTATCAACAGGCAACACAGTAACAGTAGTATACCACCAGCTACCTAAAGCCAGTCTTTTCTAGGAGGAAAATTTAATCTCCCTCCTTAAACAAATTAATAACGCTTTGACATTTGGGAAATACTATTAATAGAAAATCAAATAAAAAAGATGCTCAATGTTACACAGAAAGAACAAGCAGCAATAAAATAACAAGCATGATTGTCTGGAAGTAGCAGGTCTTTTAACGTTCTGAGAAGACAGTGCGCAAAAATGCAGACAGAAGCAGCCCCACGTGAATGACCAGCGCACCTACTGGTCCTGCCCGCAGCCTGTGAACGGCCAATGGGATCACAATGTCCCCCAGGATACTGGCCTGCTTTGGGTTCATCCCTTCCATAAGGACACTGTGAACTTCCACAGCAAAGCGAACCAAACACACCCAGATTATTAATACAATCTGTTAGGACTGTGAATGTTTCTTATTTTTGATTGATTGTTTTACATTCTGAGAACCAGTTCTGTTAGGTGAAACATTACGTTCAACATTCCCCTTGTAGTTCTGTAGCTTCTGCAAAAACTGTATCAGTAAAAGTAACATGCTTAATCTCATTTTGCTAATACCAATCTTCATTAATACCATGGTAGAATTCATTAGAAAATAATTTTCACTATCATTTGTCACTGGACAGCATTAAAATATAATCATATAACCATTTTTCATAAAAATAACAGTCAAATAAGTTGAGAGGATAGTCTATTGTGCAAGAAAAGCCAACTTATTAATACCAACAAAATAGCTTTTAAAAAAAAAATAGCATGTAATAAATATTTGGACAATAAAACCGGCTATAAATGCATTATTAACAGTTATATTTTAACAACACAATAGGAAGAGACTGTCTTTTGATGAAGAAACCATGTCAGCACTGAAATGTTTACTGCCACTTTCTGTGTTGAGAAAGTCTCAGGAACATCACAGATACTTTGTAAACCTTATTTACAGCAGGTCAGGACCTCTTGGCAGAGTAAAACAATTACTGGCCTGTGATATCCTACTAGAAACCTTTCCTACAATTTGCAATAGACACACCTGTTCCAGCTGCAGGAAGGCTAGCTAGACTGTATGAAAAGAACACTGTATGAGAGGGTCCAAGAGAACATCGATGACAGAAGACTGAATGGGTTAAAAGACCCCAACATTCTCATGTGAAAACCAAAGAAAAACAACATTACAGCTACTTACTTTTCCAAGGAAATAAAAAGGACAGTCAAAATAAATATCAATGGTGCACAGAACTAGAAAGTTTAGTTCTCAGGAAAAAGAACACAAGAATTTGCAAAGGAAATTAACAGAAAAGCAGAAGGACACTAATTGAACCTGTTAGGATTCTTCTAAGCATACCAGGTGTACATAATGATAAGACTCAAGTGTCAGAGCATGTGTTGCCAAATACTGAAGGAAGTTTAAGAAATGTTCAAAGAGGAACCAGATCTTCATACCCTGATGTCTAAAACCTGCTCCATTAAGAATTAAAGTCATTCCCTTCAACATTAAACATCAAGAAAAACCTTTATGGGGCAATAACGATTTGCTTCTGGGACAGTTTCACACTCCTTCACCCCAGGCATCTGGTACCCGGTGCCCGGCTCTGCCAAAGCTAGAACAGGTATTAAATATGCATATGTCTGATCAAGGAGCTGTATTTCTCTCCTGGTTCTTCATCTTTACTTAGAGCGAAACACTGAAGGTCTTGGGAACACTTGTTTACATTATGTGATTTGACTGTTTTGATAGAACTGCAGGAGTTTAAACTGTTTACTTCTCAGTACTGAAGCCGAGCTGGGGTTTTCATATCAGCCACACGATGTCACTGTTGGTAAGCAAAAATTTAAAAACTTGCATATTTGTCGGAACTCAAATAACAGTTCAGGCATTGTTATTTTCACATTTTCCTTGCTCCTTTAAGGATATTATGGGAAAACTTACTATAGCTGAGAGATGCCACAATGCAATACACTGAAAAATTCCAAGAGTGACAAAAAATGAAATTATATGAACATTACCAGTTAATGCTGAATGACCAACGCTAGAATACTTTTGTTGTTTGTTATCTCAGCATTTCACTGGCTTGTAGTTTTGGAAGGCTGATGAAAATTAATCCACAGTATGCTTATAAATGTCTATACTCTACATTAGTAGAGTATAACCTAAAACTCCCATCAGAAAATCATCAGGTCTGCCCTTTCCCACATCCGTTTGGAATGCCAGTGATTCGAGCTGAGTGACAGGCTCACCAAGCTGTGTCCTGTTTAAAGAACAGGATTTCCCACCTGAATGGGGGAGGGAATTATACCATAACCTGCTCCGTAACCCTTCAGCACACATCCTTTTTGGACCTAACATTTTAAAATATAAAATACACTTTCTAGAAAATTCACAGTGTTGCTAAGACACCATGTACTTCAAGCCTTTCTCCCAGTCACCCAAAACTGCAGAGAGAATGGAGACCTGAAGATAACAGAACGACTGTAGAACATATCCTTTATACCTTAGAACTAAAAATCCAACTGTACAGATTCTTTAGAACTAGATTTTTCTTGTTGGAATACCATTGACAAAAGATTCAAAGTAACTTTCCTTGAACACTTGCTTTTTTTTTTTTGATGTCTCAGTACCATTTTTCCCCCTATAATCTCTTTGTATCTCTTACTAGCCCACAGTGTGTCCCATATTTAGGGTATGACAGGTTAAAAGTCACACTACATCAACTTGTAACTTCAAACACTGTAATGCAATTCATTCTTTTGTGCAGTCACGAATAAAAATCTGTCCCAAATGGGGGATGGGAAGACGATACTAGTAAACGTCAAGTCCTGTGACTGTTTGAGGCTACTTAACTTGCATTAAAAAGTCCAGAATATGTATAAGACACCACATACGGTATAACATATACACTGATATATCCAGATATAAGCTGAAAACTGTAAGAAAAGAGAGCAGAAACATGGAAAACCACAAAAGGTGGATGTATTTGACTCAGTATTCTTCTTTCCCTCTCCATCTGTATTGACAGACTTTTATTTTTTAACACTTCTACACAAAAAGAAATTAGAAAAGAAATCATAATTGTAAATATTGAGGACGGTTGCCATGTTTTTTCAAATCCCTTGCCCATTTGTTACAAGATACTGCTGTGTATCTTGTGTCTTTCTTGTTAACATTTAATGGAGTTCTTCCATAAACATACGTTTGTTCTTGTTCTCAACACTTTCCTCTGTCACTGCAACAGATGGCTTTACACTGAAGCATATGAAAATATTAAGTTCTTTCTAAACCCATTGAAGTTTGAAATGTCTGCAAGTAATAAGTATTTTGGCAGCTATTTCTTTAATACAGATATTACAGAATGCTATTGTTTTCACATCAGTTTCCCATTTGCTACAGTCTATTCTAAAGCTACAGTTTTCTTTGAACTTAATTAATAGTAGCATTGCTTCATTCAAAATGGTGTAATTTCTAACCTGAATAGTAGGTTTTGCTATTTGTCTGTCCAAAGAAAGGTAAAAACTGAATAGAAAAATAATGGTTAGACACAAAAGGGGCTTGTGCCATACCACAAAGGAGTCCAGAGCACACTGGGACTTTTTCCCTCCTGTTCCTTCTGTGCCTTTAAGAAACGTGTGTTTTCCACAGCAGTTGTTAGAGGACCATCTTCACAGACTTGATTCCAGTTCCCTCTAACCCAATCTTCTTCCCCATGCCAAAACACTTGCTGGCTTTAGTAGTGTAACATAAAAATTAAATACTGAGAAAAGAAGGAGTCCAACATGCTTATCCTTGTCACAATGGTTACTCTGAACCAAGAACTTCAACTGCAGTTTGTAAACTAAAATGCCTGAGCCAAGAACCAATCATATGCACTGACTGGTTAGGAACATATCCTTTTAATTTCTATTGTTCCCTCATTTGAAGCTTTTTTTTGACAGAGGCTGTCAGTTCCTATATAGAATGTGTAGCATGCTATACAGAAAATCAGGCAACAGAGCCTCTCTGGCCCCAGGGCACTCTTACACTTCTTAGATAGCAAAAATAAGTCTCAACTGCTCTAATATGTTCTGTCTAATCAGCTTTTATTCATAAACCATAATGTTATCTCATTCATAGAAGACAGGAAATTCCATGCAGTTGTGACAAAAAAGAAAAATTACTATCTATAAATAAAGCAAAAATATAGTGAAAATATAGCTTAGTTTAGATTATATATTTGTATTTCAAATTCTAAAGGCAATGCTAAAGGCATAAGGGAAGCCCTCCTATGTAATATAGACATTTTAAGAGTTTATATAGAAGCAATCCTTGAAATGCATCCAATTCTACTATACCTGCCTAGACCCTTATTGAGAGGATTATTCAGTGCTTCCATAAATATAGACCAAGAGCTTTTTCACAGAACTGAGTGATAAACTATATACAAGTTTCCCCAGCAAACAGACTGTTCTAGGATTAAACACTTGAGAGGGGAGCTGGGAGCAGGGATTGAAGAGATGCACACCGGTTACTGCTCTGAACTAAGAGAAAGAACCAAAAAAAAAAAAAAAAATGCCCCAAAGGAAACCCAGGATTTTATCAGTAACTTTGCAGAAGTCCAGTATTTTCCAAACTCTGTTTCTTGGGAAAATCTTTATAAAATTGATCATCGCCTTACCTCATAGATGTGTAAAAATAGTAAGAATCTCTACCAGATTCGGAGGTAGAGACATAAAAGAGATCCAGCTGCTGAACAAGACATAAGTTCAATTTTTGAGGAAGACTATTTTAGTAATAGGAATACACAGAAATGACAAGTTTTGTCTGTTCTATAGCATGTCATCACATATAAAGGCATACAGCTGCATTTTCTGACATTTGCTTTCCAAACCTTTCCTAAAAGCTTCCAGTGATAGAAATCCCATAATCTTCCTGGCTCAGCTAATTAAATATTAAGTATTCTTAATATCAGGAAGCACTTCTAATACCTAATCTAAATCTTCCTTTGTGTAATTTAAGCCTACAGCTTCACATCCTACTTACTATGGACATGGAGAAGTCGTCAATGCTGTTATGTCCAATTGCATGTTAGAATTTGTTCCTTTGAGCAAAAGTACAGTCTACTGTCTGCGGTGTTGAAAGATCAAATGAAGTATTTGTTATCAACTCAATTTAATCCCAAGTATTTCTGTAGCTCTACATTATGCAGGAAAATAAAACTGAAATCTCTCAGTGGCGAAATAAAGGACGATTCCTTTTGAAACGCCAAACATGTCAAAAGTAGTAATGCTTGTTCTCTCTTCTTCCATGTTTCCAGTTTTCTTTAAATATCAATAACATTATTTAATTAAAATAACCAAAAAGGACTTTTAGTTATCTAACCCCCTCCTCCCCACTCCCTGGGAAATAACTGCCTGAAAAAAATTGTTTGTATCCAGCTAGAATTTCACCATCTTTACGCTTCACAGACATAAAGATTCGGGGAAAAATACATATACATCCTGCATGCCATTTTTAAAGATAATTCCCCATAAGAATCTCAGCTCCTCATCCATCTTTGTTTTCTGTTATCTTAATGGGCACAATGTCCTTGGCTCCTCTGTAGTTTAAGAACAACCCAATCCACCTCACTTCTGTCAGTGCACAAGATAGTCTACTTGAGTCATATATACATGGTATGTGATCAGCTGAAGTTTGCATCCCCTGCTTTTCTTGTTCTACTGCACAGCTGAAATCAAGCCACACACCAGCCAATGACTCACACACAATTATTTTAAAATAAAGTAATTTTCATTAGCTAAACAGGGGTTATTACAAATTTCTGGACTAGATTTCCAGCATTTTCTGTAGGTACATACTATCTTCCAACACTGCAGAAGCATTTTCCATTTTACCACTCTTGTTCTTTATCCTCAGCTGAGTCGCTGCATAACCTACTGCTTGCCAAGTCCACCCAACTGATAACATCAGATGATGGGAAAATACAGGCTGGAAGAAGGTTATCCAAGAACAGCCCTTCGGATCTTCTTCAATACACCCCCCTCCAAATGCAGAGACGCTGACTGGTCAAGTAGAGTATGATGCTAGCACCACCTCACAGCTCTTCTTCCAAAAGACCTCTTCTTCCAAACTCTTGTCGTGCATTATTCTCTCCCCACACTTGCCTTGTGAGGTTATATTGATAGGATAAGTGTACCTAGTAATTAATAATTACACTGAGAAATGCTGTGAACCCAGAGCAGGCCGAGCTAATCAACTCTTGAATGTATCAGGAAAAGCATTTATTGTTTTATCTGTTTATGAGACAGATGCTCATACACACATATCTACAAATACATACTTCTATAAATTCAGAAGCATAATAGGTTCTGGAAAGTTTCTAGTAGACTTCAGCAAAATCACAAACCTCATAACCTCTGCCTCAATAAAGTTGAATGCACAGTTTTGAGATCTCAAGTAAGCTATGAGAACCACAGTCTCAAAGGTCTAATAATGTCATTCAATAATCAATACATAATCTTGATTATGTTATAAATCATGGCCAATATTTGGTTCCCAATCATTAAACTATTTGAATTGAATATTTTTATTTAAACGTGAAATGTTCAAAAAGCATATCTTAGATAAAGTAGATTCCCAAGCCAAATAGCATGGGTTGAACCAAAATACAGAAATCAAAATGTGTGTGCGACACAAAACTGAAGTCCCAATTGGAATCTCTGTTACAGAAGACTGCCACAGGGGGAAGGGTAACCCTTTTTTCTTCAGGTCCACCAAGAAGATGAAACATGAAGGTCATTTGCAGCATGAGAGATTTTCATTTGTCTAGAAAAAATACCCAACTTTTTGAGACAGTAAAGATAGTTAAGTGCTGGAACAGCCAGTCTAGGAGTTCATAACTTCCTTTATTGACAGCTTTTAAAGATTAGCTGGATGTCTGTCATAAATGACACTTTTAAAGACGACTCTCTCAGGGAGTAGGGCAGGACTCGATGGCATGGAAGAGTAGTCCTCTCCATCACTGCATTTCTATGACCACAGAATATGTCATGTTAACATCAGGATAGAATTTTTTTCAGTGCTTGCTCAGTTATGTGCAGGTGAAAACAAACAGAAGAAGAATTACCATACTGCCTCCCCTTTTCAGAATGCCTTGCCCCAGGTCTGAATCATAATAATGAATCAGAAGAAATGCTAACATACAAACATGCTGCTTCTTTTAATTAGAAGAAATACTAGCATACAAACAGGCTTGAACTTTACTCTGTTTTTCATTGTTTAGTAGTTAATGGTTGCTACAGGAATAACATGTGAGATAACAGCTGTATAACATGGTTGAATGCTATTATTTGCATTTATTCATTTAAAAAGATTGTTTCTTTTTAGAAGTATGACTTGATGAACTGAGTTTCTTCTATAGGACACAGAAGGATTGCATAGGACCTCAGTCTTCTGCACCTATGGCCTAGCCAAAAGAATGCCAGCATACCTGCATACACTCCGTAAAGTTTCATTTCATTGACAATACACAGACTGTAACATATGTCAAGACTGAGCTCTTCTCTGACTCCAGTCTTCTAGCCTTAAAGACCATGCTCAAATCACTGTATTAATCAGGGGTGCAATCAGAGACACAGCTTCCACACCAAGTTGGAAAACCACTCTGTTCTCCTAAGTCTAAAATCTGGGCAAACAAAAGTTCTGCTAAGCTATTAGATTACTGTGCTGAATTTGATTTACCTCTTCTCAAATTTAGAGATAGTATTTGGAAAGATGAAGACTTCCTGAAAATACAATTGGAAATAAATATATTAAAATACCCAATGCCATTCTTAACATCTTCTGTTTGTAAATAATACCTCCTGTTGTAGCTCAAAGAAAGAACTAGCATGAAGAAAAAAGCTCATACTTCCAGATATGAAAGTCAAAATGGAATTTAATTGATTCCCATGGCTTCTCTACTGGTAGAAAGTTCAGTCTGCCATGATTGGATTTTTGACTCTGCTGACATTGGGAAAGCCTCTCGACTGGACTGAAATCCTGTCTGAAATGACATCTGGTTCCTTGACTTTTTTTGCTCCCACACACAGGCAGCAGTATCCTGATTTTCCTGGTAACTACCAAGATTAGTGCAGGAATTTAGCCTCATGTGGTGCTGGCTTAATTGGCAAGTTGGAAAAACAGGACATCGTGCCACTGTTCATCATACAGACATTATTAATACATGTTTTTAAAATATCAAAAGTCTTCAAATGAAAACATTAGATGATAATTCATTTTTAACCTAGTCTTGCAAAATATTCTAACAAAAATCAATGGTTTGAGATTCTTCTGTATCAAAACCAAGTATCAAGCTTTCACTGCACACACAGCTGACAGCCGATACATTCTTCCGAAAGATTAATCTCTTCCTTTTAAACACACCACTTGTTGATATCACACATTAAAAGGTTGGGTCATGACAAATCAGAGGGCAGAGCTGAACTGCAGTCCCCAAGATTACAATACCACAGGACACATTGTGTCAGAAAGGTCATTTTAAAGAGGTGAACACTTGATGCTAACACAAAAACATAAGTCATCTAAAACAGTACAAAGGAGAGAGCCATGATCCTGCATTAGGGCTTGATCTAAATGTCGTGTTCTTATAAGACTTGCTCCAGTGTAGCAGTAGTTCTTCAAAGATACGAAGTCTCACCTTAAATGACATTATCGACTGAAACGATGCTATTTTTATTAGAGCATCATAATAGTGCAAGTTCTCAGCAGCAGCCTAATAACTCCCCAAATAAGCAGCAGTGATGTGCCACATGTGCATCTCACTTCACTTTAATGTAACAGGTTTTAAAGTAGAGAGCCATTAGATTCAGGTTAATTACCAATCAGAAACAATCTCATCATTCCTGGATTCCTAATATTTATGTAAGCAGAAAATTGAACTTTAACAAAGAAAACATTCATGTTAAAATCCTTTAAGCACCTATTAAAACCAATAAGCACCTACCAAAACCTATAAGTAATCTCAGCACAAGTACACAGAACAACTTCATTTTGTAAAGGGTGGGAGGTTTTTCTTAGCTTTTTACATCACACACCAAGAAACAAGTGGTGAATTTGCTCAAGCTCAATTCAAGTTCAGGTTGGTCTTTAGAATCAAAACTTCTATTTGGTTACTTCACTCTCCTTTCCTACCTGATCCAATTTGCAATAACTGCCAGATAGGAAACCTGCTTAAAATTACTGAAAATCAAATCCACAAAAACAAAAGCACAAACAAAATGCATCCTCTTGCCTTCCACATGAAAAAAGATTGGGTTTCTAATAATCTTTAGAAAAATATTATTTCTAATACATATTATACATTAATTGAAATTATTTTATTAATTCCTAAATATTGAACCAGTCTGGTTTTAATGATCTCTACCGAACTGCAGGAACATAAAAGTGAGCTGAATGATATGAACTCCAGAAATACTAAACTGAAGAAAGTATTAGTGTTTGCTTCTCCTGAGAATAAAAATAATTATATACAAACTGAAGGTGCAAATGCAAAGCAAAAGGATTTTCAAGAGTTCCTGGACTTTTTCTTTTTTTTTTAATACCTGATAGAAAAGAATATTTTGAAGTTTTTACGTATCAAAAACAAATAAATAGTGGAAACATATTAAGTCAAGGCAGTAAAACTGGGCTTTTTGTCATGTTTGATTGCTTGAGTTTATTAACTAGTTGTTCTGACTCAAGCAATTTCTCCAGTTTAGTACTTCAAAAAAAGTTTGTGTGTGCCTGTGTTTGTGAAAGGCAACTACTAAGCCCCTGTGATACAATTGTTTTTTTTTAATATCCCTGACCATCAGAAAATTCTCACTCTTCAGAAGCCTTATTGCTGAGCATGAAATCTGTAATTAACTGCAGAACAAAAATAGTCTTTGACTGCAAGCTGGTGGGAGCTGCCATACTGGGCTTTATTGTCAAAGACAGGAAGGGAAACAGCAGTCTATGCAACTGAACATGGTTAAATGAAAATCAAATGCAGACTGGGCATGACAAAGACAAATATAAAGCAGAAATGCTTACTTTCTATTCCAATCTCCCAAAGCAAACACATTCTCGCACTGTCCAAACTGAGGATCAAGTAAAATAAAAGCAGTGCATGTACAATGTCACTGAAGACTGCAACTTCACTAGACTCTTTAACATCTCCATTTGATGCCTTAAAAATAAAAAATAAAAAAAAATGAAAAGACTCCTGCAGGTACAGACCTCATGACTGAAAAGAGACCTCAGGCTATAAAATTAAACTTTACTTACGGAAAATTGAGAAAGAAATGCTAACAGAGAAGTCTCTTACACATTTATTTATTTTTGCTAACCTAACTATCTGGTATCTCACAATCTCAGAACTCTTGAATTCTAGAGAAAAACCTATTAATGATGAACCTTCTTAAACAAAAAGCCTACACTTTTCTTCCATCTGGTGACTATGTACTTAAGATCTTGTAACCAAAAAGGCATACCTCTGAAAATCAATCATCTATCAGTCTATTCCACTGCATTTATTATTTCCTGGCAACTCAATTCATGAGAACTATTCCTTTGTAACATATTCCAAAACAAAATCAAAGGCAGTTAACTTTTCCAAATTTATCTTGAGATGGATTGGAAATCTTACTATTTATGGCAGAATAATAGTTTTGAAAAGTAAACCTTATTCTCACAAAAAGTTAATTGATTTCAAAAGTTATGCTTAGTTCCTAGAAGATGTTGTAAATTTCATCCTGGTCTTACATATCAAAACCCCAAAACATTGAAAAATCATCTGAGGTAACCAAGGCCCTCTGTAGTCATTGTCCCTTCTCTGAATTGTAGAAATATACTATCTTGTGACATCGTCATTCTAAGAAAAACACCAAAATCTGTATCACTGAAGTCAATTAAAAACTTGACTTCAACAGGCTTGAGATATCTTTAAAATAGCTCCTTCTTGGCATATTACTTAAATTAAAATACAAAGTCAAATTTAGACAAGGTATTTTTTATGGTTAAAATTCTTCACACATTTTCCCCCTGGTTTACTTTTCATGGCTTTTTTGTTCACAATTACTGTCACAATAACTCACAATTTCTCTTCCTTCTGCTTTCCAATTTGATGTTTCATTTGCCATTTCTAACATATCCATCTTAATAAAATTTATTAATATTTGTTATATTTTTAATGACAATCTAAAAAGTCCAACCTTCCAATATTATACTTAAGTACATTTTCTAGACCTTTTATACCACTTAGAATAAAGCTGTATTCTAAAAATATCAATGAATGAATCAATTTATTCCTTGTTCCTGGAAAAGTTTTGTGATTCATGAGCAAAACTGAGACCCTACATGAAAATTTTATAAAAAAAAAAATTAACTATTCCATGATAAAGATGCTACTCAAGTAACTGGTCTGCAGGTACAATGACTGAATATAACAAATTGCTAGATAATACTAAAAAAAGTTGTTTCATCCATCTATTGTTGTCATTTGGATTGCAAATATTCATTTATGTAGGAGTAGGTAAAAACCTAAAGCTTAATCTTTCTATAACTGTGCTTGGAAAGGGGTATAATTAATTCTATTTTCACTTGCCGAGATATCAGTGTACTGGATATTGAGATGGCACTGACTAAACATAACTTCTTGCCCACGTATTAAAGGGAAGGCAATGGGAATGTGAGATACCGTATGTTTACAACATCTAAAATACCAAGAAATGTGGTACTGCTTTAGGAAGGAAAACTCTGAAACAGATAATCAGATCTTATGTAATAGATGCATGGGTTTAAAGGAAGTAAAACCAATGACTGACACTACACATGCACTCAGAGAAGCACCTACAGAGAATTAAACCCAGAAGCCCACATTGCTTCCATTATATGATTCAAATATGAAAGCAGTGATACATACATCACTACTGCTCTTGCTGTAGACAAGGGAATGCTCTTCACTTAACAGCAGTTTTGCTCACTTTTCACAAGTCAACCTCATTTGCACATTCAAAACCAGACCAACAACATGAGTACCACATGTATAAGAAAAAAGCTGTAATTTATATACAGAATATCAAGACACACAATCTTTACACATCTTGCTTCATTTCAGAAATACGTATGAAATCAATGTACTGTACATAAACCATTTTTTTACGTATTTCATTAGCAAACATAATTGTGAACTTTCTATTTAATATCTGTATAAATCCTAATTAACTACATCTCTATCAAGACCAAATATCTTATCACTACAGAACTGACAAATAAAAGACTGTTAAAGACTGGTTTGGATCTCACTAAATTCCTGAATATGCAGCTAAGTAAAATACATGACACGGAATATAATGTAGGGTCCTGACAGCAGTGTGATTTTATGGTGTCTAAGCTGCTAACCCAACCCTTACTATCTGAAATGCAGCATGCCACTACTGGACTGTGCCACAGGTTTTGACATGTGGATAGCCAGCCTTCTCAAATACATGATACTTCTACTAACTGGGGAAGAGATTCCCTGTTCAAAAGCTAGCAAAACCCACTTTCCCTGCTCCCCTCAACATTTTGTCACACCTTTAAGTGTGTGGGGTTTTTAAAGAAAAACAACTGCTAAAGTCATTAAAAGTATTTAAATTACTCTACAATAATACCCGGCTGGCAACTGATATGCATTTTTAAATCCCAGTCTTTTCTACTCTGTTTCTGCCTTTTTTAAAACGTGTATATATACATATATATAGAAATATATAAATGGGTTGTTAGCTAAATTTATCTGTTACGTTTAAATCGTATTTATTAAGAAAATGTCGCTGTTGGTTTATCCCACGTGTTTTAACAAGTACAGAAATAAAACTTTAAATTCCTCATATAAATCGTGTTTTCCAACATCATGATTCTATGCCAATAATACACAGGTATCCTAAAGTTAAATAAGCAACCGGGTTGGTCAAGAACCCTGTAAACTGCCAACTAAGAGGCAACATTCATCTGACAAAACCATTTCTAATGAGATTCCTGCCACGTTTCATATAAATGCTAATATATATCCCATCAAAAGGAAGTGAAACAGCTCTTTGAAGATAAAGTTCATATAAACTTCAGCCAGACACAGGTTAAGGACAAATAATGCCCGCACCCGGTGTCTTCTGCAAGCACGCACGCACGCACACACTCCGGTGCTCACTCACACCGACAAGCCCACGCCGCGCACACACACAAGCACAGCCGAGAACAAACGGACGGACGTACCGTGCAGAGGAAGCGCAGCCCCGCAGTCAGCCCGAGTTCAGAGCGGACACAGCCCGGAGGAGCCGGCAGCCCAGCGGCGTGCCTCCCGCCC
>NW_009945629.1:0-1006 GCF_000696875.1 Nestor notabilis
ACCCGTGCCCCCTCACAGCCCCCATGTCCTATATCCCCATGTCCCTTGTGCCCCTTACTCCCACTGTCTCCCATGTCCCCTGTGCCCCCCATGTCTCCCCTGTGTCCCCCGCCAGCAGTGGGGCGATGCCATGGGGTCTCTGTATGTGACATGGGGGACACGCATGTGTATGTACAGAGGCACACACATGTGATGGGATGTGTGATCTGACATGTCCCCTGTCCCCGCCAGTAGGCAGCTGCCTGCACCTCTTAACCCTTGTGGGGAAGGTCCCGTCATGTGCTACCCCCGGGCACTGGCACCGCTGCCAGCTTGACCCACGAGCACACTCCTGCCTATACCGGCAGCACAGGCAGGGCACAGCACAGGCAGGGCAGGAAGTACATGCAGGGCAGGCAGGATGGAGCATCCTCCCCAGCACAGCTCGGGTGGGGGACAGGGGGTGGAGGAGCAGGCAGGGAGCGCAGGCAGCAAGTACAGGCAGGATGTGGTGCAGGCAGGGTGCAGCGCAGGTAGGTACAGCATAAGGAAGGTGCAGTACAGGCAGGACGTGATGAAGGCAGAGGCAGGATGCCATGCAGACATTGCATCTACAACGCAGGCAAGCAGTGTGCAGGCAGAGTGCAATGCAGGCAGGAAGCAGGCACACAGAGTTAACAGCAGTACAGGCAGGGTGCAGGCAGGATTAACAGCAGGCAGGGTGCAGGCAGGGTTAACCGCAGGCAGGGAGCAGGCAGGATGTGATGCAGGCTGCGAGCAGTACAGGCAGGGTTAACAATAGACAGAGTTAGCAGACAGGTAGGGAGCAGGCACAGTTAATAGCAGCAAGGGTGCAGGTAGGATGCAATGCAGGCAGGGAGCAGTGCAGGCAGGGTTAACAGCAGGCAGGGCACAGGCAGAGTGCAGGCAGAGAGCAGGCAGGGCTAACAGCAGACAAGTTAACGTGCAAGGAGCAGGCAGGGTTAACAGCAGGCAGGACATGTTGCAGGCAGGCTGCAGCACAGGC
>NW_009945630.1:0-3470 GCF_000696875.1 Nestor notabilis
GGGCTTAATTGTGGCCTCCCGGCGGCTTTCTGTGCTTACAAAGAAGTGTAGAATGTGTCAAATGGGAAAATGAGGGGCGAAAGTCACCCTGCGCACAGCGGAATCCTTCCCTGGCTCAGAAGGCAGACATACAATTGTGGTGTCAATCACTGGGAGCGCTTCTCTTGGAAGTTGAAAGCCGCGTGTTAGAGGAAACAAAGAGCGGTGCACCTGTAAAATGATGTAATAGAACGACATGTAATTTTGTCTGTTTCTTTTTCTTTAACCTTAAGCTTCAGAAAGCCTTCAAAACTAATTACTGTTTTCAAAGACACAGGCAGAACAGTAACTAGACACTCTCCACAAAGGTTCCTTCATTTAATTCCATCTCAGAACTATTAGGGGAAAAAAACCACTCCTCTCACCCAAGCCCCCCCCCCCCCAAAAAAAAAAAAAAAAAACCAAACAAAAAACCGAAGAAAAGGGCCACCACTGCAAGTGCATCTCAAAAACTATTATATTTTTTAGAATGATTATTGGTTTTTTTTAATGACATGGGCTCCTTTTTACTGGCTGCTGGTCAAAGCAGCTGGGCAGAAGGGGTTTCAATTCAGACTAACCCATAATCTGAGTCAGCAAAGCATTAAAGTGAAAGCTTCAGTGCTTTCCAGAAACAGGAGGGCCTTAAGTAGCTGCTTAAATTAAATATGTCTGTAATGGCTTTGCTTCATTTGAGACCAGGGGTGCACAAGAAAGGTCAGCCCTGGGCTTGCACCTCCATCTGGACAAGAGGGTTTTGATCCAGAGAGGAATGTTACCAATTGAGTTTGGTACTTTGACCTAATGGGAACATGGCACACTTGCATGAATGGACATCCTGTAGGCTTTGT
Source organism: Nestor notabilis (assembly GCF_000696875.1). Taxonomy (NCBI): domain Eukaryota; kingdom Metazoa; phylum Chordata; class Aves; order Psittaciformes; family Psittacidae; genus Nestor; species Nestor notabilis. The sequence goes on from NW_009945630.1 coordinate 870, forward strand.
GTCAGCGGTATGACAGTAACACCACAACAGAAAGAAAAGTTTTCTTCCTGTTTATTCAAAATGTGAACAGGACAGTTCTGAATATGAGAAAGACGGACACCAGGAGAGCCTGAGATTCCTTACTTCGTCTCAGAGAATCAAAATGTGTCTTTAATATATTTTGGTGGTGGTGTTCTTGATCATTGTGTGATTACGTAGCTTGATTATTATGAGGCAGGGTGAAAACCTGGCAGCTTTCCGAAATGAATTTTCTATGCAATTTGTTGTTAGATGCAATACTGACAAGTTTTCAGCATCATCCTGGTTTTCTGAAACAAGAAAAAGAATCCTGTTTTAAAAGATGTGCATCAGAATCAGGGGAGGACAACTAGAGAATGAACCATTCATTCATTTGATGCAGGTCAACAGATATGAACTACACAGATATAAACATTCAATGGAGTTGCACAAGGTAAGGACAGAGTTTGGTATCTTCAGGAAAATGGATAAATACTGTTAGTTGTACTGCAGTCACCGCCCCAGCCTATCATTCTTCCTCTAAAACTGAAATAACTAAATACTTTCTGTATGCTAGAGGGATTTGCAGAGGGAGGAAACATTTCTTTCTCTCTAGTAGCAAATGACACCCTTGAAAAACTGGGTAATTAATCAAGCCTGTATAGCTGTGATACTGTATCATAATAAGATTGATTGGTTGCAGAGCATACTCTGATGGAGACTGGTAGAAGAAATTAATTACTGACCTGGACATATTACAAAGTTCTGGCGTATTGTGTTTGGTGGCATATTAGGGAAACCTGTCACATATCACCCAGGGAAAAATGAAAGAAAAATAGCCCCATAGGACAAAAAAATTATGCATATAGACAAATAAATTCAGTTATAGAGAGGATCAAGATCTAAAATAAGAAATTTTTTTTCTTTTCCTTGACTCTAGAGTGTTGTAGGATATAGCAATTTGTTTAAATAAGGTGTGACATTTTTCCAGACCTAGCTCTTACTAACTGAGAAGCATAAATCATCAGTATTTCCCAGTCTTCCAGTAATTAATGGCATTCTAGAAAGCAGGTCTTGGAGAAACATTTCCTGGAAAAATGTAGTGATTTTTTAAATTAAAAATTTGTTGAGATGACAAGAGTTTAAAAAAAAAAAAAATACTGTGCAGAATGAAAGAGAGTAGCAACAAGGTGAAAAAAGTTTTTAGCACCGTAATTGTCCTAAAATTAAGAGAGGTAAGATATAAAAGACAAACTGAGACAATACTGCAGGCATAAGATGAATTGCAAGGCAGTCACCATGAAGGAGCCTTTCAAGTAACAAGCATCAAAAACACACATAGCTTTAGCAATCAGCATCAACAGTGTGAATTTGTACTGTGGGAATGTATAGTAAAAATAACAGAAGCATAAGGTATTCTCCTGCTGCCAAATCTGCTAAGCAAATAGCAACTTCATTTTGCACCAGCTGCAGCTTCCAAGTGGTCTACAAATGTGACATATGGTCTACAATACGTAGATTGGTGCTTTAATACTATGGCTGCCCCCCACTGTACCTAAGTATGTAGGACATATGTTAGATTACATTACTTAATTGTTCATTACCTTGTATCTATGGGCATTAATTTACAAACTTACCATACTTCTTTTAACTTAAAGGATGAAATTTTCTGAGTTTTCTATGCAATTACATTCAGATTCCAATTTAACATCACAATGAATCAAATCTCAGTTGCAGGCCTTATGTGGTTTTTAATGCATTGAGCATGCAAATCCATACTTAGGATTCTTTGCTTTGGCTACTGTGTTATAATGGGATCTGTTTGGGGCTGGGGTGGAAATGTTTCACTGGAATTAACAGAGGATTTCTAAGGACTATACATACACAAAATAAACTAAGGTCTAAAGAAGAAAGAGAAAAACAATAGAACAGTGAAGAAGTCCTGTCAACATGCACTGTCAATAGGCAATACTAAGGTTAGGATGGCTCATACATCAGGCTAATCTTTAGGATACATTAATAGTTGCATAATAAATAAAAACTTAGTAAAAGTTCTTAAAATCAGCAAAATTAGAGAGAAAGAATTGTTTCCTGAGTGAAGAATTCCACAATTCTGCATATTCCTCATATTTTTGCTGTTTGGTGAACTCTTCATACTGTGATTTTTTTAGGGTAGTAGAATAATTGCAGTCATGCCTGCAATTAATTGATTGTATCTTTAAAACTTCAGTGGATTATTCATCATTATGTAATTGTCCCTTCTTCTAAAACATGTACTGGCAAAATATTTGGCTGTGTTTTCAATGTTCTTTTGTCCCACAGATTCAAAATTTTGTGGCATATTGGACATTAATTTGTTCCACATACTGAAAAGCTGGATTATTCAATTTTTGTAAAGCAATGCTTATTTTGCTCCACAGAGTTAAAGTCTTCAAGGCTACATTTTCCTTTTTCTTTTTTATATTTTGGATACAGAAAAAGTTAGCCTGTGCCCCAGTGCGTTCCATAAGCTCCTGTTGGACAATCACATCCAGCAGAGGCCTCCTTTTGCCTCAGTGACTTTACATTTCCCACTCTGATCATAGAATCATAGAATAGTTAGGG
>NW_009945631.1:0-234 GCF_000696875.1 Nestor notabilis
AGGCTGGAGGGAGGTAGGGATGATACCCCAGCAGGGAGGGTGCCCGATGCTGTGTCCCAGCAGGAAGGGTGCCCACCTGCTTGCAGCCACAGTCCGTGGCAAGCATCCGTTCCATTCCATCTCAAATGAACTTGAGCGTTTTGAGTTGTGGAAGTACCGGTTTGGAGACGTCCAGGCTGTGCCCGTGGACCTGTATGTGCTGGGGGGAGGGTGCCCGCGGGGGGGCGGGGCGCA
>NW_009945631.1:338-12490 GCF_000696875.1 Nestor notabilis
GACAGGGATGGGCTGGGGGGAGATGAGCAGCTGGTTCAGCTCTTCCAAACCAGGAACTTTGCTCCCCCAGCCTGGAGAAGTCATTTGCATTTACAAGTTAGTTGTTGTGCTCAGTGCTGTGGAAATGCAGACTGATTTGCTCTTTTCCCTGAGGTTGTCTTGCTGCTTCCTTTATAACAAATTATTATGGGGAAAAAAGACTAAACAATGTGAAATGCAAAGTCTCTTGAACAGAGACGTCAGCCTGGATGGTGGTGCTTATGCTTGTCTATGTCTTGCTTTTGTGAGCACCTCTCCCCCTTGTCTCCAAGAGCTTTTTGAATGCTTCCCGAGGAAAACAGTATCCTGGACAAGTGCAGACTTGTAGCCTGTCTAACTCCTGTTGGAGCAAAACGGCTGCATGTCCTTGGAGGGTACTCCCAAATGCACTTCTTCCAGCAAAGACGTTCTTAATGAAGTGCGGCTGACTTGCATCCTCAGCCCATCCTGTTCACTTCCACGCCTGTTCCTGAAGGCACCTCTTGGGCAAGACGGGAGTGTTTGGCTTCGGAGGGCTTGGTTGTGCTGGCCACGGTTCCACCTTGCTATTGCTTCTACAACTCCCATCTTGGAAAGGAACTGCATGTTCTCCAGCACACCAGATCTCCTTTGCTTCCTGGTGTGCTGCAGCTGGGTGTAGTGGGGCAGGAGGAATGTGTCTCTTTGTTCTGGACCTTCTTTCTGCTTCTTTATTGATTTGACCCTGTGAAACTTTGGGGCCCAGTGTAAGGATTGGCCCTGAATCCAGGAGGGGGTTTGCTGTTGGTGTTTGATTTTGGGTAGGGCTCTAGGAATGCTGGCAGAAGCATCCAGCCAGAGTCCGAGGTGTGCTCTGTGTGGCTATTCCTTCTGCTTCTGTGCAGAGGTGACCTGAGCGGCTGTTTTGGGCTGAGATCCCTGTACATTGGTTCACCAGCTGGGGTGGAAACTTCCTGTAACTGGTATGTGAATCTACCCAAATAAGTCATGCTGGGATGTGGCACCAACATCTGCAGAGCACAAGGTGGCTCTGCTGCCTGTCCTCCCTGACCTCTTGTGGTCTCTGGTGTTTAAACCCTCCACACGGGCTGGGGATATCTCAGACGGGCACCCTCTTCCTTTCTGGCTGGAGGAAATGCCTCACCCTCAGAGGAGGAGGAGTCTCATGTAGCTGCTGGAACATCCTCTTGGTGTGATAGCAGACAGCTACCTGCTGGAAAGAGGTCTTAAAGGGACTGCTCAGCCCTTTTGAGCTCCATGGGCCCAGCAGCAAAGGAATCAGACAACCCTGACATGATGTGGCTTTCTGGTGGAGTGTGGGGAGAGGTGGGTGGCGTCAACTTGTCTTATATAGTATGTACACCTACACCTGTGATCAGCTACCACTTCTCAGACTAATAAACAGCTCCTAGGAGACACCAAGTCCTCATCCATTGCAGGTCTGGCCCCTAGCACTCAGGCTTGGTGCTTCCCATTGCCCGAGCTGGACCAGTCTGTGTGGTGCCTTCTCTCAGTGTTGTGGCTTTTTGAGATCACAAATGCAAACAAGTCTGCAGACCACTGCTTCACACGGTAACTCCTTTGGCTCTTGAAAATTGCACCTTCTGAAAGGCAGACAATACAAACAAAGCTCTGTTCTGCCTTGGTAAACACGCTGGAAATCTTGGGTCACAGGAAAACCTCACTGGAGACGCACCTTTCAGGATCACAGTGCTCCCACCTACGCTGGCTTCCGTGCCAGCCCTGCTGACTAGCAGTAAAGGCTGTTCAGCAGCACACCTTCTTCAGCTGACCTTGGGGCAGCATCGCAGGTGGCCTGTGGTGACCACCAGACCTTTTGGGGAGGCACACTTGGCTGTGCCAGGGTGAAGGTCCTTATCCGAGAACTTGTGAGCCTCAGGGGAGGGCGCTAATAGGAAGGCAGAATTCCTCATACTGTGCCAGGCTCGCTGGGTAAATCATCAAACACGGGTGCACAAAGAATAATTAATCCTAACAGGAAGCTGGCGCTGGGACAGCTGGAGATGGAGGTAATTTGGGGGGAGGAAGGGAGGGAGGAGGGAAATAAGTGTGCTTAGAGCAGGACCGGCAGCCCTGGCCACTGGCAGGAGTGTGCTGGAACAAAGGCTTGAGCTGCTTGGGGGTGCTGGAGCACTTTCCTCTCAGCTCGGTGGCTGCCAGGGGCCGTGCAGATTATTCCAGTCCTGCTGCCAGGCTCTCGTGTCCGGAAGTGTAACGGTGAAGCACCAGCCCTCTCCTGTGTCACTGGGTAAAAGAAACTGCAAGTGCCTTCCGGAGCAGGTTTCAGCACTTTGCTGTTCTCTATTACTTAGCTCCTCAGGTTTATGCCATGATGACTTGACTTTAAAAATCACTCCCTTGACCTGCAAAGCTCTAGACACAAGTACTGATGTCTGTTCATGTTTTGGAAGTACCGGGTACATCATTCCCTCTGAAGAGCAGAGTGCTGGTGAATCCTGATTTCCTTCTCCGATCTTCAGGGTAATAAATATTCTCACTTCTCATGTGGAGAACTGAGAAAGCTGGTGGTGACAAGGGGGTTGAAAAGCAGGTGACTCGAATCCTAAGGCATGAGCCCACACTAAAAGATTAACTTTTGTTTCCCCAGAATGGAGAAGTTTGGGTTTGATTTGCATGCACAGTGCGTCTGATGTGCCTGTAACCTGTGCCCTTCCTGAGGGGAAGAGGTGACACCAAAGGACTTTGTTGGCCACGATCCCCTCTACCACTTGACCTCTGATACAGAGGAAAACATTGTTCCAGCAGAAGGGCCATAGCTTGGGCTGCTTGGGAAAGTGATGGTGAAAGGATGAATTCTGTCTCTGTTAGCAGCCTGAAGCTTGCTCTATCCCGAGTCAGAAGTTTGCCTTATGTGAAGGTGGGTTTGAGATTGCTGTGCTTAGCAGCATGGGTGACCTGGACATCATGGGGCAGGAGGGACCCCACGGCTGGTCTCTGCTTTGGGTGCTGCATGGCAAGGGAGCGGTGCCTGCAGTGCAGGACTGAGCAGGGCCCGATGGAATCCTTATCCCTGGGCATAGCTGTCTCTATCCCTGGAAATGCTGTCAGTGCTTGGTGAGGTCCTCCAGCCGTCTGGCATTCCCTGGCAGCAGTGGGTGCCGGGATGAGGCTGGTGCTGATGCACAGGAATGCTCGTGTATTCTGCAGCATCTCCCTGGCAGGCTGGATGGCTCCTGCTGCAGGGGAAGTGGATTAACTTTCTTTTCTCATTGTCTGGAGCGAGACAGCAGGGAGCTGTGTGGCCAAGTCTGTCTGAGGCTGGGGAACAAAAGAGGGATTTCTGCTCTCCTGGCTGGCTTGCTGCTAGATCTCCAAGTCCTCTGGAGTCAATAACTAATCACGAGATTGTTTTGTGTCTCCTGTATGCAGTATGTGACTCTCTCTGCTGCTCCCCCGCCCGTGCACCACTTGTGCTCATCCAAAAACCTCTTGTTTGCTGCTCTCTGTGGCCAGGAGACATGCTGCGCCTTTACATCTCTTGTCTAACACAATGGGAGAACAAGTGGAACAGAGTTCTGTCTGTCTGATTTGCTTCCAAGAGTGACAAACGGGGTGTGAGTGCTTATCCCTTCCTCGGAGCAGCGCAGGGCTGTCAGAGATGTAGCTTGTCTTTCAGGGCTGGAGTCAGATAGGCAGCAGGGAGGCTCCTTGGCTGGGAGGATGAAGTCTGTTCCCATCCCTCTCCTCTGGAGGCAAGTCCCCATCCCTAGCATGGCCCCCCAGGCAGGGCTGGGCGAGCTGGAGCAGCCAGGGAGGGTGATGGTTGGGGCAGCCCCTCTGCCAAGGGAGGTGTAGGTGCATGGATGGGCATGTTCTGCTCTGGCGTTAAGGGAATACCTATTGCTGAAAGTCATCCTTGGGGAAGAGGAGGAAGTACACCTCTAAAAGGCATGTAGCTGTCACTTGACTTGGTGAAGTCTTGGCCAGGAAGGGTAGGATGGACATGGAAACTGTCCTCTGCTGTCTGGAGAAGAGAATGCTCAGGCTCTTCCAAGAGGAGGTGGTCAGTGGGTTAGTTGGGTTGTGCTGCAAGGCTGCTACGGGCAGCCTCTATAGGAAGGTGCTCTGCCTGGCATTGGGGTAAGTCCTTCTCCTGCCCTGGGCAGCTGCTCCTGGATCAGCCTGGCAAGCACACCAGGGGCCGGGTTTTGGTTTGGTGCCTCTTTTCTTGAGGGCTGATTGCCCAGATAACCAGTGTACAGCCTTTAGGCTTCTGTTGTGACCTCTGAAGTCTGGCAACAGGGATTGCTGTGGAAGTTAATTACCTCTTTGTGCTGTGCTTAAAACCTGTCACTCTTCAAATCTCTTGTGTAGAAGAGCAAACTGCTTAGGAGAGGAGAAAATGAGAAAGGACCAGACTGCTGCCAGTCAGCAGGTTTTTCCCTCATGCACTGTTGTTCCTGTGCGAGCTCTGAGTCCCTGGGTCATGTCGAGGATCTGGTGCAGGAGGTGAAATGGCTTCAGACCACAGAGATGTGCAGGCTTCTGTCTCCTCGCAATGGCTTTTGAACAGCAACTCTACAACCCCAAATTCTTACTGATGGCCAGTTAAAATGAGCGGATGGGGTGCCAGAGCATATGGGGTGTCCTGAGGTGAGGATAGATTTTGACCCCCTTGGCGAGATGAGGGTGTCAAGCTAGTGCTAGCCTAGGATTGTTTGGAGACTTAGTTTAGAAACACCCTGACCTCTGAGCACCTTAATCTTGATTAAAAACCAGATCTGACCAGATATCTGCAGCAAAAAGGCTGTTTCCAAGAAGCATGAATCATTTCTGGAGCATTAATGCTTGTAACTTCCAATCCTTTGTTCTTGCTGAGGAACAGTGCTCTTGGTCGTTCCGGCTCCAGCAGCTTGGGCCAGAGGTAACAGCTTGCTGTCTGTCCCTCCTGAGCTGAATCCCAAATGCTTCCTGCAGTAAGACTTCAATAAAATTGACTCAGAAGGCAACATTCCAGGGAGCAAAGCTCAGTGTGTGGGTATCGGGTGGTGTTGCTTTGATAGGGAGTGTCAACATGGGACTGAATGTCAGGTCCAGGGGTTTAGCTCTTGGTCCCAAATGCTTCATTTTCTGTCTGCTCAGACCTCTGCAGGTGTCCAGCCTGACCATGAAGAGTGTCTTGTAGTACTCCTAGCATAGAGGGATTCGTTATCTATCTGCTGCTCTGATAATAACAAGAACATAAGTTGTCTTTCCAATCTGATGATCTTGCTAAAAATAGAGAATCCAGCTGCTTGCATTGAATGGCATCAGAGACAATCATAGGAGCGGCTCCACTGCAGAATGAAGTGGATTCTAGCTGCTTTCTCTGGAGATGCTGGGGCGGAGGGGTTTCTTGACAACTGAGACGTGTGAAAGCAACACTGGAGAGCTTGATGTGGCGTGTGGTATCTTCAGTGGAGAGCAAGTGAGGGGATGTGGCTGGGTTCTCCATTGTGCTGTCCCACACTGCACCTTCTGCCTCCCCACTGTTCTCCCCACTGGAGAACCTGGTACGCAGGTGAAAAGAGGAGTCACTGAACGAAGGGTGGTTTTACTGCTTATAAATAAGGCTCCTCAGGAAAAGGCACTTGAAACCTCCCCTGCTAGGAGGGGGTGAGCTGGCTCTGGGCTCGTGCTTGGGGGCTGCAGCAGCATTAAATCGTTTGGAGGTGTCTCAGCAAATCCTAGCCGCTGACTTGCGAGTTCAGTGCCAGGATTGGAGCAGAAGGGTGATGGGCCTCAGTGCAGCTATGCACAGTTGCTTGTCCCCTGTGCTCTTGTGTCCTCTCCTCATATGCAGGCTGTGACCTCTCACATCAAAACTGTTATCTCCAAGATGCTTGAGCACTCCTGAACCTGCTGCTTTAGTCCTTGGAGGCAGAAGCTCACTCAGGATGCTTGGTTATCGCAGTACTGTCTGTGCTGAGTACTTTCAGCCCCAGATGCATGTGGTGGGGGGTGTCCAGCCTGTAACAGGCCTTCTGCTGACTAACTGGGTGCTGAGGTGACTTGGCAAGTGCTCAAGGCCAGGCTGGACACAGGGGCTTGGAGCAACCTGCTCTAGTGGAAGGTGTCCCTGCCCGTGGCAGGGGTTGGAGCTGGAGGAGCTTTAAGGTCCCTTCAACCCAAACCATTCTGTGAGTGTTCTGTGATTCCTTTCTGAGGACAAGCAGTGGGTGCTGGAGGTTTCATGCCCAGGAGGGGATGGAGGAGCATCACTCCCTTTCCTGAGCATCTGCATTGCATCTGCAAGGCTGGCTGTTGCTGAGAGACTGGGAGGGCTGTGTCAGGCTGTGTTGTGGGTGGCAGCGAGGATCTGCCAACACAAGCATCGGCCAACAGGACTTGTCCTAAACCTTAACTCCCAGACAAGTATCTGAGAGTCCCAGAAGAAAATGAGCCTGACTCAGTCCCGCAGCAGTGTCTGGCCCACAGGAGCCCGTGTGCTCTGGTATTACAGTAAGCCTGTTAAGCATGAATTTCCAGAACTCTTTGAAGCCCTTATTTAGAGAGAGCCTGAAAAGGGAGTAGGCTCTGGTGAATCAACCTCTTTGTGGTTAAGCAGAGAAACCTGATCAGTCGGCTGTTTATCTGCCTGCAGTGGAGGGGTGATGCTCCTGCAGAGGGGCTGTCTGGGGGGGCAGAGCCCGCTGAACCTGCTCTGGAGTGGGGGAAGAACAGAGCAGAGCTGGTGGTGGTCACAAGCAGAGCAGAGGTGTGTTCCCTGCACATCAGAGAGCTCGGCCTGTCCCTCAGTCATGGCTTGTTGTGCCAGTGAGGAGGGAGGAGGCTCTGCACTTGCTGGGAGAGAACAATCCAGTTTGTTAATGGGTTTAAAGGGGCAGTTTGTTACAGTGTAGACTGGTCTTACAGCACCCGGTGACCTGCAGCGCTGCAGTGTGGTTGGCTGTGATGGGGTTTCTTGCCCAGTTCTACCTTTTTTAGGCACCCAAGTCAATGTACCAGAATATCTACATGGCTCTGGCCTAAAGTAGTGCTAAGTGCTGGGTGGAAATCTATTTCAGACTGGGCAAGCTGTAAAATTGAGGCTCCTCTCCTGTTTGAGTGCTGCTGACCCGAGGAAGGGTGGCTGTGGTCCCTGGCTGGCCGAAGTGCTGAGTGCTGGCAGTCCTGGTGTCCATCAGCATTCCTGTGTGCCGAGGAGAGCGGCTGGCTCCGCTCCACTTGTCTGCCTGCATTTAGGCATCTGGACTTGCATTCCCCTCCCACAGGGCTCTTCTAGGGGCCAAACACTGCAGATGAAGATGTCGACTGCCTGTACAGCCTTATTCTGCTTTGAAGAGAACAACTTGATTAAATGCAGGTTAACCAGGGCTCACAAAAGTGAGTTTAAGTCGCCCAGGTCCCCTGAGAAGGATGGCAGGAAATTAGGATCTGTCTTGCTAAGGGGTTGTGATTAAAACTCTCCTGGACCTCACTGAGATCCTAAATACAAGGTGTTACTGTAGTAAGCTGGCAGCATCTGCTGCTTTGCACTTGAGAGCACTGGGAGCAGAGAGCCGCTGGGGCCACTGTGGGTCTCTTGCTGCAAGCTCTGATGGGAGCTCGGTCCCATCTGTACTGGGGAGTATTTGGCAGAGAGAGGCAGATCTCACACTCCCTAGGAATATCTCCATGCCAGCCACCCACCTCAGCTGCACTGCCAGCACTCACCCTCCTCTCCTAATATCCATCCCTCTGAGTATCAGAGGAGAAATCATAGACTCCTAGAATGATTTGTGTTGGAAGGGACCTCAAAGCTCCTCCAGCTCCAACCCCTGCCACGGGCAGGGACACCTTCCACTAGAGCACGTTGCTCCAAGCCCCTGTGTCCAACCTGCCCTTGAACACTGCCAGGGATGGGGCAGCCACAGCTTCTCTGGGCACCCTGTGCCAGCACCTCAGCACCCTCCCAGGGAAGAGCTTCTGCCTCAGAGCTCATCTCAATCTCCCCTCTGGCAGGTTAAAGCCATTCCCCTTGTCCTGTCCCTCCAGGCCCTTGTCCAAAGCCCCTCTCCAGGTTTCCTGGAGCCCCTTTAGGCACTGGAGCTGCTCTAAGGTGTCCCCTTCAGGATCCTTCTCTTCTCCAGGCTGAACCAGCCCAGCATCAGGCTGAAGCTAAAAAAACCCAGAACCCTCCCAAACTCATCCTGTTTTTGCAGCAGACAGTTCTGGAGGAAGGGGATGATGCTGGGGGAGGGAGTCCTTTTGGAGCATGTTTGGTGAGCAGAGAGGAGGTCGTGGCAGCAGCAGCGTGGTGGGGATTGGGGTGGAGGGCTGGATGGGTGCAGCCCATCTTGATGCCCTGCATGTGGATGCTGCAGCATTCCCCGCCTGTTGCTAAGGAGCTGCGGTTGCCTTTGGCAGCAGGACTGGCAGATCCAAGGCACAGACTGTGTGGCATGTGGCTGTCCCCCTCCCACAGCTCCTGTGGCCTTGTTCCCTGGTGGATTTTGCACCCTCACCTGCCACGTGCAGAGCCAGGCTTGTTGAACACGCTCAGCCCAGGATTTTGTTCCACATGTTTGAGGTGACCCCCTGCCTCTGAGGGCAGCCACTGTTCTCTCAGCACACTGTGATAAAACACTGTGATGCTATAAATAAACCTGCCAGCTCTACAGGGCAGAAAAGCCTTCAGTTTAAACAGGACCTTGTTCTGAACAGGAGCCCAAGGGTCTGCTTTCTTCTCCTGGGATGTATGTTGACCCCTGATTTTGGGGAGAAGGTGGAAAATGTAGATTTCCATGTTAGTCTCAGCTTGATGGAAGAAAGTGTGTGCAGAGGGGGGAGGATTGACCTGCCTGGGAATGGACTTGGAGGCAATTTGCTGCTCTGGTTTTCTAGGAGGACATTCTACATTTGCTATAAGGAGAACATCCTCTTTGTGTCAGTAGTACCTACATAGACGTGCCTTTCCTCATGCTGCAGTGGACTCCGGCTAAAATAAGTCATGTGTAGCCAAAATAATGGCTGTGGGTCACTTTGTCCCTGTAGCAGAGCTGTCACTGCCCTGTTGTTGCTGCAGTTGGAGTTTCTATAGACTGTGTTGAGGAGCTGGTCCAGCCTTCCTGCAGCGTGGGGCTGTGTTGGGTGGGCTCTGTGGGGCTGGGTCCTCCTGCCTTAGCCTGACAGCAGGCAAATACAGCCACGGAGAACAGGCACTTGCGGTGCTTAGGATGGGTTTTGCTGGGCTTTGCTGAAAGGTCAGGGCTAGGAAGAGACTGTCTCTTCCATTGCGTGAGCGATTTGGCTGGTCCAGCCTCTTTCAGGGTGCAGAGGGTCAGTGCAAACCTGGGGAAGGAATGGCTGAACATCTCTTGCTCCTGGATGCTAAATGATGCTAAAGCTTGTGGCATTGCAGAGGGGTGGTCCTGATCTCCAGCTGGGTTTGTGCATGGCAGCAATAGTACCCATGGGCAGCAGCACAGGGACAAACACTGCTCAAACCGTAGTAGCGAGTCAGTAGTTCGCTGGTGGTTCTCTGGAGCCTGTCTGCAGCCTCTGAACAGAGCTGCATTGGTGTGACTTGTGTGATGGGCTGTGGGAGGTGGGATGTCCCCCCGGGTCCTGGGGAGCAGCCGCCAAGTCCCAGTGCACTGGAGGCTGCTGCTGGGCTGGGAGATGTGGTCAGTGTGTGTGTCAGCTCCAGACAAGTCACCTCCGGGGCCCAGCTACGGGCATGGGTTTGAGTTGAGATGGAAAGCCTGAAATACTCCTCTAGACAACTCCTCTCCTTCCACATTAGAGGCCGAGGCCCCTTCCTGCCCCTGTGCTGGGCTCTTGGGAAGGAAGAAGATAAAATCCTCTCCAGACAATCCTTAACCTTGCGCTGAACCCTCCTCTGCCTCCAGCAGTCAGTGTAAGCTCTGCTCCTGCCTCGCTGCCTTGTGACTATTTGTGTCTCAGGAGCTGACAGCATGGCCCCAGAAGGATGGGGACAGCTGAGAATTAATTAGGAGCTGTTGGTTTAATTAGTAGTGTCACCGTATTTGTGCATGAGGACTGGGCGCTGAGGGAGTAGCAGATCTTGGGAGCTTCCAGCCTTCCTTCTTAGCAGACACGAGCCCTTTGTGTCTGAGGTTGTGCTGGTGTGTTTCTGTGTAAAGGCTGTCAGTACAAAGGCCTCATCCTGCCCCTCTGGGGTTTTGGCTTCCTCAGCATCCACTTCTCATGGAGCTTTTCTAGGAATTCCCCAGTCTCTACAATTGGTTGAGAGTAACTCCCTCTGTCTATGTATAGGTCTTGCTGTCTCCCAGGCTTTCCCTTTTCCCAGCACCATCTGGTCCTGCTTTGCCGGCACTGTGTGTAATCCCAAACCCATCATCTTCATCACACCCAGGGCTGGGACTTCACAGGGCCAGAAGATCTCAGGGTATACCAAAACTTGTGATCTCTGAACGCAGAGGTTTCACTCCGAGGTGGAGCTGTGGTGCTGTATGCTGAGGTGGCTCCTGCTGCTGCTGTCTGGGATGCGCAGGTCCCCATGACCATACACTGGGCACTGGCTGGGCTCTGGGCAATCTGTCACCTCTTTTCCTGGGGCTGTTTCTGACCCCTGGGACATGCAGGGCTGGGGCAAGGAAAAGCATCTTGTTCCCAGCCTTGAGTGAGCTTCAGCTGGTGCAACCCCAGGGCTGGCTGCAAGTGCTGGTCCAGAGCTCAGTACCAGCTCTTCGGCTGTCCTTGCAGTGGAAGGGGAATCATAGAATGGTTTGGGTTGGAAAGGACCGACCTTCAGGTCATCCAGTTCCAACCCACTGCTCCAGGCAGGGACACCTTCTGCTGGAATGGCAGGTTGGTCCGTTTGTCCTTTGTGAACTGCTGCGAAATGCAACAACCACTCCCCTCAACTTCTCCTGCTTCCCCTCTCCACCCCAGAAACCCCAAACCAACGAGGCTGTTGGTGTCTCCTTCCCTCTTCCACTGCCTGTTGCCTGTCCCTGTTGCAGTGAGTGTATGACATAGATGGGACTTGAGGCTGGAGGGTGCTGGCCCTGCTGCCGCATTCACTGTGCTGGTGAGACTCTGCTTGCTCAGCACATGGCTGGATTTTGGGAGCAGGGATATGCACATCCAGCAGCTGCTTTCCTCTTGCCCAAGCTGCAATACCAGCTCATCCAAGGAGGGCATCTCACTGGGTCACCAGCAACAGTAATTTGAGGTCTAAGACTGCTCTTCTCAAATCACCTTGAAAGGCGGCAGACGTGCCCAGCTCCTGCTATCTCTATTTTTACTTCATGCAGAGATGGATATGTCTCAACTGTCTCCTTTTATTTCCAGCATATGGCACATAGTACGTTGCTAAGGATGTGTCTGGATGTGAAGCTGCCCACTTCCCAATCCCTGGGGGACTGCAGGGGAAAAGGCTCTTGTCTTCTGCATGGCTGCATAGTTCATTTCTTCTCTGCTTGCTGCTCTTTGCCTCCTCCCTCCACTTCCCTTCTCTCTATTTGTTCAGAGCAGCCTGGGTGCACAGAAAGCAGGAGCAGGGTAACCTGGGCCACGGGTAGCACTGGATTCCAGAGGCATTTGTGCTTTCTGTTAACTGGAACCGGCCTGTTCTGATGTAGAAACTTCTTACTTGCTTTGTTGAGAGCTTGGCACAGAGTTTTCTTTGGGAAGGCTCAGACCGTGCATTTTGCCTCCTGACAAAGGTGCTGAGAAGCTTTGCCTCTCAGGTGGCTCCAGTTGCAGCTCTGGTGGTGCTGGTTTCCCAGAGCTGTCCCACTGGCATTGCTTTTAGCTTGAGCTGCCCCAACTCCACATGCCTGAGCAGTGGCCATCAGCTGCCCCCGTCCCTCCTCCACTGTGGGCAGGAGCACATACAGATCACCAGGAGAGTCCCCAGTACCTTCCTCTGCCCATGGGATGCTCGTGGAGAGGCTGATTTCATGGTGAGGCTGCTCCAAAACCTGGTTAGGAATAAGAGAAATCATAGAATCCCAGCCTGGTTTGGGTTGGAAGGGACCTTAAAGCTCATCCAGTCCCAACCCCTTCCACTAGACACCTTCCACTAGAGCAGGTTGCTCCAAGCCCCTGTGTCCAACCTGGCCTTGAACACTGCCAGGGATGGGGCAGCCACAGCTTCTCTGGGCACCCTGTGCCAGCGC
>NW_009945631.1:12504-13704 GCF_000696875.1 Nestor notabilis
GAAGAGCTTCTGCCTCAGAGCTCATCTCAGCCTCCCCTCTGGCAGGTTCAAGCCATTCCCCTTGGCCTGTCCCTCCATCCGTTGTCCAAAGCCCCTCTCCAGGTTTCCTGGAGCCCCTTTAGGCACTGGAGCTGCTCTAAGGTGTCCCCTTCAGGAGCCTTCTCTTCTCCAGCTGCCCCAGCCCAGCTCTCTCAGCCTGGCTCCAGAGCAGAGCTGCTGGTTCGACCTGTTGAACCTGGCACCTCTGAAGATAACCTGAGAGAAACAAAAGCCCTGTAGCTGTCAGGCTTTCCTGCTGGGCTTGCTCTGTGGTTGTGGGGATGAAATGTGGGGGCCTTTCTGGCTGCTCTGGATCTGCTGTCCCCCAGCTTTGTCCACCCCAGAGGGAGCTGGGCATCTGCTGGCTCCTCCAGGAGCCTGTGGGATGAGCTGGGACATGCGATCTCTGTAACCAGCCACAGCCCCTCTCAGCCATGGGACAATCCATATGCTCAGAGCTGTCATGAATCCTATTTCTCCCCCAGTGAGGTGCAGGAAGCTCGTGTTTCCAAGATGGATTGGAGAAGATGCTCCATAACAAATCCTCTGCCACCGGAACTGCTCCGAGGCTTGCCCTACACCTACTGACTTGGTGTGCCTGGTACCACTAAACTGGCAGCTTTGGAGAGCATACAGGGGAGAGTTTCTCCTTTGCTGTGAAATTGCCTTCAAGCTTTTCATCTTGAGATGTTCCTATCTGGTTCTTGAGGTTGTCCTCATGCATCTGGAATGGCAGTCCTGGGGTCTGCGATGGTCAGGAGTATCACTGGAGAGGGCTGCAGGACTGGGAGTCCAAGAGCCCCAGAGCTCTCCTCCCTCAAGGACCTGTCCCTCTTCCATAGGCACAGGCTGGCTGCAACCACACCAATTTGGAATGCTGGTGGTTGAGAAACTCTGGAGCTGACAGCTCCTGTGCCTCTGATGGACAACTCCTTAGTTAGATGCAGTGAGACCTTTAGACACAGTTAAGTGTAGCCCTAATGCTGGTTACAGAGGTTCTACCATTGCAGCAAGGACCACCAGCCAGAGGCTGGCTCTGCACGTCCCACTGCAAGCCCGGCGAGCCTTTGCTTGCTGAGTCTGTCTGCTGTGGGAAGAGAGATGGTCCATAACGTGTATGTGCCTGAACATTCCCACCCACCTGCCTCCCAGGAGCAGGAA
>NW_009945631.1:13735-18515 GCF_000696875.1 Nestor notabilis
AGCAAGCTCAGATTCAAGACCATCATCCCCATATCTGGGCGTTGCAACAGATGGTGGTGATCTATAAACTCCTGTGGTGAAGGGAGCCTGAGGGGGAGCCTGTTGCTCCTGAAGGATGTGAATGTTCTGTGGATGTTCTCCAGTTCTTGGTTGGGTTTTTCTTGCTCTCAGCTCCTGTGTGAAAATGTGGGAGTGGAGCAGTTGAGCCTGGGCTTGATTTGACTTAAGCCGTCCAAGTTCTGGGCTAACTTGAAGTGGGACAGGCTTCTTGTGAATGTAGAGATGTGGCAGTGTGTCTGAGGTGGAAACATGAGATCTGGTACCAACGTATGGGTATCACTCCCTGCTCCTTCTGATGCTGAAGGCCTTATGTGGTTTTGGCTCTGCCATCTGGCAAAAGAGAGGGTTGGATGTCGTAACCCTGCAGGGGGGTTTGGGGTGGTGGTTTGCTTCAGGAGGGGACCAGTGTCTGCTCAGACCACACGTGCCATGGTGTGGGCAGCTCCGGTTGGAGGCCACACTCCCCTGGCAGTGCCTTGGAAGTGGCAGTGCACATCCCAGACACACACAAGTGAGCTGCTGTGTCAGCCTTGCTGCTCTATTGCTATGTGGTTAATGAGAGTTGGCATCTGGAGCTGTTTATCCATTGCCCTTGAGTATAAAACAGCACTTGGACTGCAACGGGCTCTGGTGTTCGAAGTCATGATGAGGCTGGGAAGGTACAGCAGGAGATCTGACAGGGAGAAAGCTGTTCCTTGTTGTGGGATGAGAGACTTTAAGCCCTGAGGAGCCTGTTTCACCGGAATGCATGCACCAAAACACCAGCAGGGCACTGGGCTAAGAGCTGCACATTCCCCCTCTAGAGAGGCCTGGGTTTGGGTTTCTTTCCACCCTGTCCCAAGTCCATGTGGAGGACATGGTCGCACCAGCCAGGCAGGAGCTCTGGAGGGCATTTGAGGTGGTTGTGTGCAGCATCACACAGCCCTTGGTGTCTGAGGAGGTGCTTGGCTGAGGAGGCGTGGGGAAGGGGAGAGCTCTGGAGCCAACCTGAATTGGCCTCCTGCCTCCCAGGGAGGTGCTTCCTGTGAGGCACGGCTTGAATAGAGGGGAGCAGATGGGTGAAATAGGAAAAGTCTGTCTGGTAGTTCCTGCCAGCAGAACAGTCACACAGCAAATCCAGTGGGGGAGTTCTGTGGGATCCATTAAGGCTGCTGCAAAACCTGGGGACAATCAGGACAGGAGATGTTCAGCCGGGACAATGCCGAGGGCCCGGTTTGTGCTGTGATAGGTCTGTCTGCATCCTCCCTGCATGGAGCAGCACTGCAGAGCATCTGCTGTGAAACAAGGCCAGTCCATCACATTCATCTCTGTGGTCCAGTGTCGACATCAGAGCTTGATTTCAACCTCTTGTGAATTGGCCAAGACTAACTGAAAACGTCTTGTGGGTACCTCTTCTGAAAGCCATTCTGCAGGGTGGGCTCTGGGGTGGCTTTCCCAAAGCAAGGCACAAACATAGCTCAGATTCACCCTCCTTGCTTTGGGAGGGTCAGATGGCATCTCGGGTGCTTCCAGACCTTGGTCTGTGGCTTTGCTGTGAGCCCTGGGTCTCTAACAGGAGGAAGAAGCCACTTGAAGTGGCCACAAAGGTCTTTGCTGTCAGCCTGAGTGCTGAGGCTGATGTGCACGTTGGGAAGAGATATTGCTTCATTTTGGAGCAAACTAGAGAGAGGGTTATGGCTTGGTGAGCTGGAATCACTGCTGGGTAAGGGTTTCACAGTGCAAGGAGGCCAGGACTTTGAAGGTGATAACATCTGGGAATAGCACTGGGGTAGCAGGGAGTGTGCAATTGTGTGAAGAGTAATGGGAAGACATGCTTCTGAAATGAAGACGTGACCAGATTCCTTTGCTCCATTTTTCTACCTTGTGTGTGTTTCATGAGGCACTGCTCCTGCACAAGTACCTGAAGCAAGTCTGAACCTGAGGTTTTGCTTTCTCCCAGAGCTTACGTGTGTGCTTTCTCTCCACAGCCATCAAGGTGAGCTGCGTTGGATCCTGTGGGGTATCTAACAAGGTCAATGACACAGCATGGACTGTGGAGGAGCAGTACTTTAACAGCACGCTGTCTCTGGCAGACAAAGGTAAGATCCATGAAGACGTGGTGGAGATCTGTGATTCTGAGATGCTCAACAGGAATGTGGTGCCAAGACTTCAGCATCTTCTCAGTGTGCAATACCCCTTCACAGGCTGCCTTGGCCTGTGCACAGAGGATGGGAGCCAGTAATAGAGATTAGAGTAACTTAGAAGGAGCTGTGCAGAGAAACATCCTGAATAGCTGCAGAGCTTGGCAGCCACCCTGCAAACACTGCTTGCATGCTCTGGCCCTGCTCTGCCTGAAACAGAGCTGCCAGCAGTGACTTTCTGCTGTTTCAAGGCCTTGTGGGCTCACTTGGCTTCCTATGTGTGTTGGCTATAGTGGTCACAAGACACTGATCAAAGCTGGTCAGCAGAACCCACTTGCAGGCCAGGAGTAGTTTGCACTGAAAGGATGTGGAGTTGTTGCTTGTCATCCAAGAGACATGGCAGGAAGAGCCCAGGACAAGTTACCTCCGCGCCCCTTGAGGCGAGATGCCCAGAGATAGCGACGGGGTTGTGTTAACCTCTGGGGTAAAGTGACACCAGCAGCCTCTGGGGACTCTGGGCTGGAATGAATGCTGCCTTTCTGCTGGTAAATAGGTCAGCTCACCACAAATAATTCATACTGTGCTCTGGCTCCGGCTGAAATCAAGCCATGCCAGTGTTCACCTGCCTAAGGCAGTGGCTGTAGCAGTAACTGAAACATGGCAAAAGCCCAGGGTGGCAGGAGCTCAGCCCTCCAATGCTGTTTTATCTCCTAACAGGAAATGGGTAAACCTGAAGTGGCAGTTTCTGCTAGCTCAGCAGGTTTCCAAGCAGAGCTTTAGCATTGTGGGGAGACTGACCTCATCCTCATAGCAACTGGCAAGAGTACTGCTTGCTCTCAGGCCTGGAGAAGGGAGACAGCCCTGTGCCTGGCTCATAGGCCAGGGACTGCAGTTGGAGGTGAACTGCCAGGGAGAGCAGTGAGAAGCCTTCCTGCCTGGGTTTGGATGTGGAATGTCCAGCTGTGAATGTCAGGGTAGCAAAATCCCAGAGGATACACGGTGCTGCAGGCCACTGAGCTGGAGCCTGCGAATGATTGTGGTGTGCTGGAGAGGTTTAAACCTGCAAGTGCACTGAAAAATACACCTTTCAACTTATGTTTCTAATAGTTAATGATTCAAGGGAGAGCTGTGATACTGTGGTTGGTTCTGTGCTGGTAGAACTGAGCAGTGGCAAAAGCCAAGCAGGAGGTAGGAGTGGGAGAGGTGGGTGTGCTGTACGTTGGTTGTGCAGCCCCTGGGAGGGTTTGATAGTCAGTTCTTGTGAAGTGGCCCTTGGGAGCCATCCCCTTGACAGCTACAGCCAGTGTGGAAGGATGCAAGCAAAATACATTAATGGCTACACCCTTTCATGGCTCTGAAGTGTCCCCTTTGAAGGCCTGAATTCCCAAGACAGCCAAAATCTGGTATTCCCAGCTGGTATTCCAGTTCATGGACAACCCTAGTCTTTTAGCTGTTAATTTCTGGCCCAAGGCTCTATGTGTTGCCTGGTGCAGTGCTGCTATCTGTGAACTGCCAGTGTTACAGACTCTGCCAGCCTGAGACTTGAATGGGTGCCCGGGGCAGGGCTGGGCTCTGTGCTGGAGCTGCTCCGGGAGCTGCCCAGGTCTGTGCCTGGGGTGTGATGGGACAGACCGTGATGGCTGAGGGCTTCCAGAGCTACCACAGCTCCAGGCCTGTGAGGAGACAAATGGTAGCACAGGACTTGTAAGGACATGTAGGGACAGGACAAGGGGAATGGCTTTAGCCTGCCAGAGGGGAGATTGAGATGAGCTCTGAGGCAGAAGCTCTTCCCTGGGAGGGTGCTGAGGCGCTGGCACAGGGTGCCCAGAGAAGCTGTGGCTGCCCCATCCCTGGCAGTGTTCAAGGCCAGGTTGGACACAGGGGCTTGGAGCAACCTGCTCTAGTGGAAGGTGTTTCTTGCCTGTGGCAGGGGTTGGAACTGGGTGAGATTTAAGGTCCCTTCCTACTCAAACCATTCTATTACTCTAAGATATTATATGACTTTTCAGAAATGTAGTGAATTGAAGGAAAAGTGTGTTCTTTAGGACTGTAGAGTCCTGTGCTAGAAAGCTGAGGTGTGTTACTGTCCAGTGTTGCAAAGCTACAGTGCAGTTACGGGGAAAAGCCTGGTTCCAGCTACCAGCAATCAATCCGGGGCAGTGTTCCACACACTGACCTGTGTGTGCTCTTCTGCTCTCTGTGTCAAAGTGGACCTGCCAGCCTCTGGCTGCAGCTATGGACAGGGTGGGCATGTCTGTGCATGGGACTGTAGCCAAGGACAGTGCTTGTGGAACATTTGCTCTTTGTGCAACTGGTACAAGCCCAGGAGTTACTGATCTAGACTTGCAGTGCTTGTCCCATGTCTGTCTTCAGGCTGTTCCCTGCGAGGACACAGCAGAGCGAGCGGTGGGACGTACATGGGAGGGGGCGGCGTAGATCTGCCTTTGGACCCGTGTCCTGCAGCAGAGGTGGGTTTGAAGCTGACCCTTACAGTTACACTGGGCTGTGTGGATGTGGAAACAAGAGCCCTGGGGCTGGCACTGCCCCAGCCGGTAGCAGGGAGAGCGAGATAACCACTGTCACAGCCTTGCCTGACACTG
>NW_009945631.1:18578-27895 GCF_000696875.1 Nestor notabilis
CCCCATGTCTGTCCCCCTCCACGAGCCTGGCTCTGCCTGTCTGCCCGCCCCAGGGGGCTGCTGGAGCGTGGTGCCTGGCTCAGCACAGCAGCAGCAGGGCAGGGGTTTGCTATGGGAGTCGTGCAATGGCCTGGGGCAGGCAGCGCCTCAGCGCTGACTCAGCCACGGCATTTTTAGCCCCTCTGGAATAGCTCTCAGCTGCTCTGGCCTTTCCTGACCAGCGTGAAGCAGCTTTGGACAGAGGGACCCATCCCTTGGTGCCTGCTCTGCTCAAAGCTGTCCCATTCCCTGTGAGTCCAGCCAAGAGCATTCCACAGGGATGAGCTGTTCCAGTGTCTGCCAGGGAAGCTGTTTGAGGTGCTGCTGCCTCTGGGGACCCACACCCTGTGCTTGTGGGTGCTCTCTGGGGTGCCCTCCTGCAGGTCTGACACCCAGTGGGGAGGGGAAGCTGAGGCAGGCAGGTGAGGAAACACTCCTGGCTTGTTGGGCACAGAGTGCTGAGCTCGCTGATGGGTGATGTGGGGCACAGAGTGCTGAGCTCGCTGATGGGTGATGTGGGGCACAGGGTGCTGAGCTCACCGATGGGTGATGTGGGGCACAGGGTGCTGAGCTCACCGATGGGTGATGTGGGGCACAGGGTGCTGAGCTTGCCAATGAGTGATGGCAGGAGCCCGGGTGAGTTTGTGGAGTCGGAAGCATTTCTGAGCAAGGAGCACGGGGCCAGCCCATGACTCCTTCCCAGGCCAGCGTCTGACAGCCACCAGTGAAAAGCAGCACCACAAGCAGAGGTTGCAGTGGACAGACACTGTGCTGGCATATGGGACAGTCCTGTCACGTGCATAAAACCATGCAAAGCCCCCTGGGGTGCGTCTGTGGCTGTTCCTCAGGTGAGGGCTGGCTGTGCCAACCCTTCCTCCTCACACCTTGAAGAGCAAAGGGCAGAAGGGAGGGCAGGACCGCGGCAGGCCACGTGTCAGGTGGAGGAGCTGCCTTTCTGCAGTACTGCGAGAGCATCTTACCCATAAAGGGGGACAGAATCGCAGGCTGGTTTGGGTTGAAGAGACCTTAAAGCTCCTCCAGCTCCAACCCCTGCCACGGGCAGGGACACCTTCCACTAGAGCAGGTTGCTCCAAGCCCCTGTGTCCAACCTGGCCTTGAACACTGCCAGGGATGGGGCAGCCACAGCTTCTCTGGGCACCCTGTGCCTCAGCACCTCAGTACCCTCACAGGGAAGAGCTTTGACCCACTGACACCTCCCAGCAGCACAAATGGAAAGTGAATGGAGGAAGGGGAGAAATTTGCAGAGGACTCTGCAGCTTCTGTTTCCCCCTTACAATAATGCTGTTACCTCCCTTTTTGAACCTGTGCATCAAGGGGGAGCAGCATGTCCCTGCTGGGGGAGAGCTGGCAGCAGGGCTGTGCCCTGGCATGCAGGGTGATGCCAGGCTCCCCGCTGGCACCATCCCCAGCCCACTTGCAGAGGCCTCATCCAGCCTGATAGCATCAGCTCCTGTTGAGGGTGGTTCCCTGGTGTCCCCAGGGCCATGCAGCCAACACATCTCTGGCTTGCCCTGGCACGTGGCTCATGTACCTGTAGGGATGGTGCAGGAGGCAGGCTCAGCCTGGAAAACAACCCACCTCGCTCCTTCCCTTCCCACATCCTGAGCAGTAACTGAAAATCAGTGATCTGTGCTTTTGAGGACACAAGGAGGGAAGGGGAGAGGAGGTTTGCAAAGCTGTGGAGGCTTGGATTGCTCTTTAAGCATCTAGGAATGACTGTGTACTTCACCCACATGCCTCTGCACTGAAATAAGTGAGGGGGCACCTTGTCCTCTGTAGCATCAGCTGTTGCTGCATTACACACTGGTTTGGGGTATTTTAGGGGTGTACATTGTATGAGAAAGGAGGCAGGCCCTGAAATAACCCAGATGCCTGCTTTGCAACATAAGGCACTTATTTAAGGCACTGGCCTCATCCTTAATTTCCCTTCTCATCCCCCACCTTGGAGCAGCATCTATGGTGTGGAGGACTCAGCCTTGCTCTGAGCATCTGCAGGTTGGTGATGGGTGGTTTTGCTGCAGAGAATCCTGCTCATGTCCCTGCTTGTCCCTGCTCGAGCAGAGCAATGTCTGTGCTCTGGGAAAGCCTCGGGCCGGGCTGAGCAGGAGCTGGAGGCAGAAGGGAGGTCACACAGCACAAGGGTGGCTCTTGGGGGAGGCTGTTATTTGCCTCCTGAGGGGAGGCTGAGGCATGATTTGCTTTTCCCACCTGGCAGCAGGAGAGGTGGAACACCGCAAACCTCCTGGAGCTCAGCAAGGCCAAGTGCAAGATCCTGCTCCTGTGTCGGGGCAATCCCCAGCACAGATGCGGGCTGGGGGAGACTGGATGGAGCCCTGAGGAGGAGCACTTGGGGGTGGTGGGTGATGAAAAGCTCAACATGAGGCAGCAGCATGTGCTTGCACCCCAGAAGGATGTGGGCCTGTTGTAGAGGAGGCCCCGGAGCTGCTGCGAGGGCTGGAGCAGCTCTGCTCTGGAGCCAGGCTGAGAGAGCTGGGCTGGGGCAGCTGGAGAAGAGAAGGCTCCTGAAGGGGACACCTTAGAGCAGCTCCAGTGCCTGAAGGGGCTCCAGGAAACCTGGAGAGGAGCTTTGGACAAGGGATGTAGGGACAGGCCAAGGGGAATGGCTTCAACCTGCCAGAGGGGAGATTGAGATGAGCTCTGAGGCACAATTAGCTTTAATGTCCATTCCAACCCAAACCAGGCTGGGATTCTATGATTTTATTCATTTTTAAAGCCATGCACTTGGAGCAACCTGCTCTAGTGGAAGGGGTCTAGTGGCAAGGATTGGAACTGGAGGAGCTTTAAGGTCCCTTCCAACACAAGCCACTCTCTGAGTCACTGACTTTGTTCCCGGTGCTGGTTTTTCTTGGGCCCCCTTTTACCCAGAAATGCAGGAGGGGTGGGGGGAACCGTGCACATGTGGGAGGTGTTGGTTTCTGTAGGTGTCAGCAGTGCAGGAGCACAGTACACCAATTGCAGTGAGTACAGAATAGCACCACTTGTGCCCATTGTGCTGCTTTCTGGCAGAGCTGCCTCTCTTGATCCGATATAAAGGAGTAATTCAGCTCTGTGGGGCCCCCTCCTGCTCCTCTCTCCTTCCCTCCTGCAGCTCCAGACTTACTCAGGCAGAGAGGAGCAGGTCCATCGAGTGCTGGTACCCACACAGGCTGTTTGCCTTGTACACCCTGTATCTCTGCACACACAGCTCCTGCCCTGTGGTTGGTTTGTGCATGCAAAGGTAGATTTTTGCTGGTTTTCATTCTCTTTAAATGCTGCTTGTACCTGAGCTGACCCATGCAGAGAGCTGGCTGGAATTCCCAGCTGCCCTGACTTCTGGCAGCTTGTTCCTCACCGCGAAGGCGCTGCAGGGAATTCCTGGCTGCTCCACATGCATATTTCTTGCACAAAGAGCTGAAGAGGGGCAGATGTGCACCACCTCTTCCCTGGGGTGGTTCTCTGCTGGCCTGGCACAACACCTTCACAGCCAACAGTTGGCACAGGGTGAGGATGAACAGAACTGCAAAAGTTCAGTGACCACAGAGCAGGCACTGGGACACTTTGGTCTGTTGTTCTGTGCTCCCCAGCCCATGGTGAGTGCTGGAGGGTGCCCGTGGACACTGGTGAGCTGTTAAGGATGTGCTGGTGCCAGCTCCTGGCCACACTCTGCTGCTGGGTCCAGGAGCAGTAACTGCAGGTTCAGCCCAGGAAAACCGTGTGGAAGGAGCTGCAGTTGCCTTGGGTCGCAGCAGCTTCCTCAGCATTTCCCAATTTCTTGCCTGAATAGATCAGTGTTAATCCTTGGAGGATTTTTGCAGCGTTGCTGTACTGCCAGATCCTGCTAATTCACTGAAAATGTCCCTGGAACCTGCTGGCACAGGGATTTCTGAGCAGTGGAGCCCCAGTCTCAGTGCTGGGCTTTCTGGGGTGTTTTCTTCCCCTCGCTGCACCTCCTGTGTTAGAAAGGTTTGTCTCTGCTGCATTAACCATATTGGAGCACTGGAGGTTGATCCTACTGTGTGTTGGTGTGAGTGAGTAGTAGGACCAAGAGTATCCTGGGGTGCCTGGGCAGGAGTGTGGCAGCAGGTTGAAGGAGGTGATTCCTCCCCCTCTACTGATCCTGGTGAGGCCACATCTGGAGCACTGTGTCCAGCTCTGGGCTCCTCAGTACAAGACAGACAAGGAGCTGCTGGAGAGGGTCCAGTGGAGGCCACAGGGATGCTCAGGGGTCTGGAGAATCTCTCTTACGAGGAGAGATTGCGGGAGCAGCCTGAGAGGGGATCTCATCAGTGCAGATCAGTATCTCAAAGGCAGGTACCAGGAGGATGGTGCCGGACTCTTTGCAGTGATGTCCAGTGACAGGACAAGGAGCAGTGGCCACAAACTGAAACACAACAAGTTTCACCTCAACATGAGGAAGAACTTCTTTATGTTGATGGTGTCAGAGCCTCCTGCCCAGGGGGGTTGTGGAGTGTCCTTTTCTGGAGACATCCCAAACCCACCATGGACACATTCCTGTGTGACCTGCTCTGGGTGGCCCTGCCTTGGCAGGGGTTGCACTGGATGATCTCCAGAGGTCCCTTCAACCCTGATGATTTTGGGATTCTAAGTTGCTGCTTTGAATGGGAGCTTGGAACCAGCTGGGGACTGCTGGGCACCAGCTCTACTCAGGAGCAGGACAGCTCTTGTTTGAGCAAAACTAAGCTGAGCTGAACACTGAGTCTTCCCCTGGCAGGTTTGGCTGTGCTTGCTGGCAAGTTGCTCTTCTAGCTCCCTCTGAGGCCCCTGTGCCTGCTGCAGGGATGGCACAAGCAAACAAACATGTGCATTTCCCCTCATTTGCAGCAGCTTGTAATCCTGATCCACCTGAGGCTTACTTGGAGTCCTCACAGTGAAGCTGCAATGGCTGGGCATTGCCTGAAGTGCCCTGGCACAGCCAAAACTCATGTTTCCCATCTGACATCTCTGATACAGCCTCTTGCAAGCTAAAAGAGCTCTGACCTTCTTGCTTTTACATCCAATATTCGATTTTCTGGATTGCAAAGGTGGATGAGGAGGGCAGGGAGAGCACAGTGCTACTGTCAGGGCTGCAGTGAGTGATGGTTCTTCCATCTCTGTCCCTGTGGCACAGCACAGGCACAGGGCTGCCTGTTTCTTCATCAGAAAGTGGAAACTACAAACCTGCTGCTTTCCTGCTCTCTGCCTGGACCCGAGTTGTGCATCATCAACAGTGGCATCACTCTCAGCATCTTTGGAGGAACTCACCTGCCCCATGGGAGAGAGAGGGCTGATTTTAGGCAGCAGGAAGACTACATTGCTACAGGCGGTGGCAGGGGGACCAGCAAGCACCAGGTACCTTCCCTGTACTACATAGCTTGGCCAGCACACTTAATGCATCACTTGCTAAGTAGCCAGAGAGAAATTGCCATATGGCCTGGCCTGCTGTTCCTGTGCTAGAAGAACCAGAAAATATGTGTGCTCCAAAGGCACAGCTTGTTCCTGCTCCAGCATCTGCGTGTGCAGCAGCAGGGAGCAGAGCCACTGCCGTCTGCTTGGCAGGTACCGGCCAGGAGAGCTGGGGGTCAGGGCAGAAGCCCTGTTACAGGGACATGTGGTGACAGGCCAAGGGGAATGGCTTTAACCTGCCAGAGGGGAGATTGAGATGAGCTCTGAGGCAGAAGCTCTTCCCTGGGAGGGTGCTGAGGCGCTGGCCCAGGGTGCCCAGAGAAGCTGTGGCTGCCCCATCCCTGGCAGTGTTCAAGGCCAGGTTGGACACAGGGGCTTGGAGCAACCTGCTCTAGTGGAAGGTGTCCCTGCCCGTGGCAGGGGTTGGAGCTGGAGGAGCTTTGGGGTCCCTTAAACCCCAAACAGGCTGGGGTTCTGTGATTCTGTGATATCAGCCACTCCTAGCTCCTGTGCTTGGGGTGCAGGGACACCTTCCAGGCTCCTAGTTGTGGTTATGGAACAAATAGTGTTCTCCTCTTCAGTACACAGAATACTCATCTCTCGCCCTAGTCTGGCCATAGATGAAGCCTGGTGAGGCAGAGGTCTATGTGGTACCACGAATTGTGGTTGCCTGGCCCTGCTGTCTGCTCAGAGCTCTGGGCTGTCTCTCCCAGCACACCAGAGTGTGAGAGTTCACAGGGGTGAGTAACAAGGCTCGGCTGAGTCTGTTGTGTTTGTGCATCAGTGAGCAAGGCACGTCCCAACCCTCTTCTGGATCCTCTCCAGTGCTTTCCCCCTGCTGGCACCAGCCTGCAGGTCCTGGCTGTGTCACAGTGCTGGTCAGCCTTGTGGAGACATGACTGTGACCGCCTGTGGCTTCCAGCTCCGCAGGGATGGGGGAGCCAGCCTGGGAGGAGGTGTGTGGCACATGTCCCTGTGGTGGCACTGCTGTGAACCTGGCCCACTGGTCAGACTGGCCTGTTTGCATGGGCCACTAAAGAAGAAAGCTGCAGAGCAGCCCTGGGAAGCACTGACAGGACGCAGCAGGTAGGGTTTAGTGTCCTTGTGTGTGTGTGGTTGGTTCCTCCTGAGCCCCAGGAGGTTCCTGCTCTCATGCCAGGGCAGAGGCTGCCAGAGGACCTTTACCAGCCTCGGCTGCAACTTCTCCTTGCTCTTGGAGGGTCAATGGATGGGAAGGGCTGGCTGCTTCCTCTGGCTGCACTGCTCAGAAGAGAGGCTTTCAGCACCTGAGCTGTGGTGGCGTAAGCTTGACTTGGATTTAACAGTGTAAATAGAGACATGTGGTCATTTCACCCACCCAGGGTTACGATGGAGTCATGTTTTCCTGTGGTTGTGCAGTGGTGTGCTGGTTTGCAGTGAGATGAGCACAGGGAAACTGTTGTGGGTAGCAGCAGAGCTGTCTGCAGGGAGAGGATGGTGCATGCAGCCCCTGGGTGGGCTCAGGGGCATGGTCAGCCTGAGCTTGTCATAGGAACCCCATAAACCCTGGGGAAAACCCCCGAATTTCTGTCCCTCCATTGCACATCAGGGTGACCAGATGCCCCGAGTGCTGCAGGATGGCGCTGCAGCACTGGGGTCTGTTGTTTCATGCTGGGCTGGGGTGTGCTCCCCATCGCTGGTGATGTTTTGCAGGCTCTGGTTGTGGAGCAGAGTCCCCCCTGGGCCTGGCATCACCAGGTCACCTCCTTCCTGGGGACCCAGCAGAGGACTTGGGGTCACCCCTCTGGATCAGGGTGTTTCTTCTCCACACGGTCAGGTCTCCTCCATGTCCTCTAGTACAAGTGAACCACCCCTCATCCCAGTGTGGAGGGGAGCAGCTGAGTCGTGAAAGGGAGAGTCTGTTTGCTTTCAGACTGGATTCCTGCACTGGATTCAGGGACATCTCCAAGGTCACTCTAGGACTGCTCTTCACACCGGCTGCTGCTGCTGCTCCTGCTGCCTGGGCTTGTTTGTTTTCCAGACTGGGGCAGCAGCTCCTTTCCCTCCAGGAATGTTTAGGGAGGATGTTTCCAGAGGCTGTGTGGGGGCCACTGGTCGCTGCTGGCTCGGCTCCTATCGGAGTAAAGGCTGCAGCAGGTACGGCCCCGCAGCAGCACTCTGCTAATGCAGCTGCCTCTGCTGCCTAATGACTTTCCCAAGGTATTTTTAGCTGCACATAAACTTCAGGAAAAGCTTTTTTGCAGCCAAGCACACTGTGGCCTTTGTTCAGGTTTCTGGGAATGGGGAGGTAATGGCTCAGTGTGGCTACAGTGGCTTGCGCAGCCCATTCCGGCAAGTGGCTCAGGAGCATTCCAGCCTGGTCCATGGGCCTGTAGAGACCCCTCAAGAGATACTGACCTGTTCTCCCCATGCACAGGTTGTGGCTTGGTTTGGCAAAGCTGCTGGTTCAGGAGCAGCTTGCAGAGGAGCTTTCACAAAGGGCTGCTCCTCCAGGGCATGTTGGGGTGTCCATCAGAGGAAACCATCTCACCTCTGCCTGCTGCCAACCACTGTCTGTTGCAAAGTCAACTTGCATTTGCACTTAGCACATTAAATGTCCTGTTCTGTGGCAGGGAGTTGGAACTTAAAGTCCTTTCCAAGCCAAACCATTCTGTGATAAATAGCTCTGGCACTGAACAAAAGCACTGATTTCTGCCTTCCACACCAGTGGCTTCTTGAAATGCCTGCTCCAGGCTGCTGAGGGTGTCCCCAGCCAGACACAGGGTTGAGGGTGCTGCCACCCATCATAGCCCCTTCATGAGTGACCTCTCAAACAGCTTCTGTGCTTGCAGTAAGGGCAAGAAGTGCAGGGGTTCAGTTGGGAGTTATCAGAGAATCATAGAAATCCACCAGGTTGGAAAAGACCTTTAAGATCGTTAAGTCCAACCTTTACTCCAGGACTGCCAAGGCCACCACTAACCAATAGCACTAGAGTTGGGGCTCTACAAGCAGCCAGCTGTTTGCCAGTTCTGCTAGCGAATGGTGTCTGCACTGGTGCACAGGATCTGGGTGCTTGGTCCAGCCTGCTGGAGAGGTCCCTATATGTGGAGGATCATAAAGGTAAAGATGCTTCTCTCTCTGTGGGGTGAGGAGATTGTGAGCTGGAAGGAGCAGGTCTGAAAACAAGAGCACAAGAGCTACTGCTGATTGCCTGCAGCATCTCTTTGCTCAGTGGAGTGAAGAATAGAGCTTGCTGAATTCCCCTGGCTCTGGGCTTGGCACAGGGCTGAGGTCTGGGCTCTGGTGGCTGTGGGCCAAGTACCGCTGCTCCTGCACCCTCAGTCTGTGTGAGCTGTGAGAGGGCACCTCTTCAGTCTGGGGTAGCTGCTCTTGGAACTCCTCACTAGCAGTGAAGAGTAGGAATGGGCCTTTCCAACCCTTGTGGGCAGCTTGTTGCAGGCGGGAGCTGCAGGAGGGATTTGCAGGCTGCAGGTGGGGTCACAGCAGGTCTGAGCATGGTCTTGGGGTGCTTGGACTTGGTCTGAGCTATTGGGGTGATCTGTGCTGTCCTGTGGGCAGCTCTCATCTGGTGATTTGTTAGGAGGCTGGGCTACCTGTGTGGAAACTGCATCAAGTGCCACTGAGTCACACGGTGGCTCTGGCAGCCAAACCACATCCAACAGGCTGTGAGCTGGGCTGGGTCAGCTGGAGGAGAGAAGGCTCCTGAAGGGGACACCTTAGAGCAGCTCCAGTGCCTAAAGGGGCTCCAGGAAACCTGGAGAGGGGCTTTGGACAAGGGCCTGGAGGGACAGGGCAAGGGGAATGGCTTTAACCTGCCAGAGGGGGGATGAGATGAGATCTGAGGCCGAAGCTGT
>NW_009945631.1:27963-38894 GCF_000696875.1 Nestor notabilis
GGACACAGGGGTGTGGAGCAACCTGCTCTAGGGGAAGGTGTCCCTGCCCGTGGCAGGGGTTGGAGCTTGAGGAGCTTTAAGGTCCCTTCAGCCCAGACCAGTCTGAGATCCTCTGTGAGTGATGCTGGCCATGCGTATTGCTGGCAGAGTGTGTTGCCTTGCTCTGTGCTGCAGCTGGGAGTGACCTTGACAACCCCTGGGTTTCTGCAGGGGGTTAGGAACTCTGAAGGTGAAGTGCTCACAGGTTCACTTCCAGCTGGTTTTCTGTTGGTGCACATGAGCTGGGCAGGAGCTCGACCAACATGACTTGTTGGATCATGCCGCCTGTAATGTAGAAGAGGGAATTCCTCTTTGTGGAGTCTATGGACTTTCCCTAAGGGTCCTGGAAAGGCTATGAGGTTTCATGCTCATAGCAGGAGGCTTGAAAGCACTGTCTGTGTGTTCATCTGCTGGTCAGACAGCTGGAAAGCCTCCAGGTCTTGGTGAAAACTCAGTGGCCGCTTCCCTCGGGGACTCCCATCTCCCTTCTGCACTGCAGTAAGTGGACTTGCTCCCTCTCCCTTCCAGATGGAGCGAGCCCCCTCACCGCAGTGCAGAAGCTGCACAGGAGAGCTGATGTACTCCAGTGTACCGATTCGCTTTCCAAAAGTAAGGATAACGGGTGTAAGATCACTGTTGAACGGTGCCCAATAAAGGTCAGGAACCCTTGAGTCATCTTAGCCAGACTTTACCCTGTCACCAACGAGCGAAGGCACCTCAGCTGCTGCCGTTAACGGAGCGAGGCTTCCCCAGGGGGAAGGGAGAAGGTCCCCAGGCCCCTGCCTGCCCCAGCCCTGCAGGCAGCGAGGCAGCGGTGGCTTTGTGCCTCCACCTGGTGACAAGCGCGGGCGTTGCATTGTAGGTTCCATAATCCGGGTTTATTTGGGGGACGGGGCGAGGATGGAGTGAGCAAGTGCTCTCCTCCCCGTGAGGACATGAGCACACATCTCTCGGTTCTCTCCTGTGTTGCCTTTGCAGCGATACGCGATGGGATGCCTGTCATATCAGATCATGGAATCAGCTGCGTTCGAAAAGACCTTTAAGCTCATCCAGTCCAACCGTTCCGCAGCACTGCTGAGGCCACCACTAACCCCTGGCACTGAGGCCTCTACAGGGACGGTGACTCCAGCACTGCCCTGAAGCTTATCACTTACTCTGCCTGCCCTTGGTCTGCAGACAGGGTGCTCGCTAAACTGGGGTGTCCTTAGGTCCCCATGGGGTGGCTGAGTGAGCAGAGGGGCAGAGCTGCAGCTCTTCATAACATGAAGGATGCACCGAGTAAAACCCCCTCCCCTGGGTCACAGTGTCAGTGGGGTGGATTTACCCTCCTCTCTCCCCTGCCTCCCCATCACATAATCCCCTTAATCCTGTGACAGTAGGGCTCTTACTGTCAGCTCTGTGGTGCCGATGCTGCTGAGGGGCAAGCTGTCTCCTCCACCATCATCAGTGCAAGAGCTGGCCAAACCTTAGAGTCTTGGTTCCTCCAGCAATGGTCCTACAAAGCAGAATAAACCCATCTTAATTGGATGGGAATCCTGGTCACCTCTTTAAATGCAGAACCTCTCATCTTTACAAGTATTTAACAAATGTTGGTAAACTTCAGTGCTTTTCTTACTGAAAGCAACTTTGGGAGCTGCCTGATGTCACCAGATCACACTGCAGGTGCAGTTTGGGCATCACACTGCCTGGGAGGGAATCAGAATCCAGGTGGGAGTGCTGGAGGGTGGATGGGGCTGGGGTGTCTGAGTCTGTCCCTGTTGTTCTAGCCATGTGCCACTGCAAAGCAGCGTATGGTTGAAGAAAACAGGTACGGAGGTTTTAACACTGGAAATCTTTTTCTCAGGTCTTAGATATAAGGAAGAAGTTCTTTACTGTGAGGATGCTGAGGCCCTGGCACAGGTTGTCCAAAGAAGTGGTAAAGGCTCCCTCCCTGGCAGTGTTCAAGGCCAGGCTGGACAGAGCCCTGGGTGACATAGTCTGGTGTGAGGTGTCCCTGCCCATGGGTAAGGGTTGGAACTGGATGATCTTGAGTCCTTTCCAACCCAAACCATTCTATGATCCTGTGATTCTGTTGGGCTGAGGTATTGCAGGTTCCTTCTTGGGACCAGGGGTGGGTTTAGGCCTGGGAGGTGGACCTTCAGCTCCTGATCACTGCAGTGATCAGTCTGCATGGGGCAGCTTGATGCCCACCAGACCTCCTTGCCACCCTCAGACAATGCCTGTGCTTTCTTGCTTTCCCCCCAGCTGCTGTAGCCTACCTGAAGGGAGACAAACACAGAGCATCCCTTCTCCATCCCTGTGTCAGCAGTGTAGGCTAACCACATCCTGTGGCACTGGGATCCCTTAAACTCTGCCCCAAACTACCTTATTTACAGGGTGTCTTAACATAGATCCAGTCATTGGGAATGGAGGCATCTCCCATCCCGAGGAGAGGTGTGTGGCAGCAGAGGTTCATGTTGACTCAAGCTCTGTTGGATCTGGAGTTGTCCAGCAGGCTGCAGGCAGGGGAACAAGCTGCGTGTTGTTCCCTGTCTGGTGGCCTCGCTCCCCAAGGATGATGCTCTCCAGAAGATCACACCATTCCAAGGCCACAGCCTGTCCCGCTGACCTTTTACTCTTGTTTCCCACAGGGGTCCTGACAGCTGGAGAGCACAACTTTCCCTTCCAGTTCCTGCTGCCAGGTATGATGTAGATAAAAGGCTGAAGACACTTCCATGTGCGTCTTGGCTTGTGCAGCCTCTGAGGTGTGCTCAGCAGGACTAGGGGGGGATGGCAGAGGTGGGCTTGGCCCAGAGGCACTAGAGGGAGCTTGGACAAGCAGGTGCCTTCTGTGTTGGTGCGAAGCCAGGTCTGATGACTCTGTGGCTGATGTCTCTGCAAGCGTGACCCTGTGAGCTCTCTGCGTGTGCACTGGGGTCCTGGCCTGTGGCTTGGAGAGAGGATCTCTGCTCTGGCACCCATAATTGCAGAGGATCTCTTCTTGGACTCTAACTTAGTCCAGAAACACTTGGCCTGACTCAGTCTTATGATCGTTTTCTTTCTCTCTCGGCTCCAGCCTCTGCTCCTACATCCTTCGAAGGGCCTTTTGGCAAGGTCCTCCATCAGGTGAAGGCTGTGATAGACACACCTCGCTTCTCCAAGGACTACAAGTGCAGCAGAATTTTCTACATTCTCTGCCCTCTCAACCTGAACGACATCCCTGACATTGAGGTAAGAGCAAGGAGCATGGCTGGGACGTGCCGGGGCTTCAGCACTTGTCCTTGTGTCCTGTGTGCTGCCTGGAGAGTAATTGTGTGGTTGGGCAACTCCCTGACTGTGCAAGAGCAGGACACGGGCTCCTGATCTGTCCTACCTTGGCATCACTCCCTGCTCCAAGTGATCTTTGAGTCTCCCACATGTTGTTTTAAAAGATTTAGGTGGATTTTCAGCATGCAGAGGGAAGTGTTGGCCAATAGCACTGCGTTTGGGGAACTTGCTTTGGAGGGAAGAGCAGCTAACAGGACAGCAAAGCTGTGAGAGCTGTTTGTCTGTCATAGTGCTGTGTGGCTGCTTCTTTGCATCCTTTCTGACCAGATACTTCTGCTTGCATGTTTTCAACCTCTGAGTGTTTTCTTCGAGGCTCTCTGAGCCTCTTGAGCCAACATCTCTGTCTTTCACTGTCCTGCAGCAGCCCAACACTATGTCAATCACCAAGAAGTTCAACTACAAGCTTGTGAAAAGTGGCAACATCATCCTGACTGCCACCTCGGATCTGAAAGGGTACATCGTGGGCCAGGCCATCCAGCTCCGCACTGACATCGAGAACAAGTCGGGCCGGGACACGGGGGCTGTGGTAGCCAGTCTGCTGCAGGTGAGCATCCAAAGGCTGGTTCTTGGCTTGCGTTGGCACTTCATACCCCGGGATCTCTGTGGAACTGGGGCAGTTCTCACCCTCTCCGCTGTGCATCTGTGCTGGCTGTGGCTGGAAGGGGACAGGGAGGAGCTCAGGCCTCTGGCTACCTCTTATTCTCTCTGCCTTACTGGGGAAAGAGGTAGTAGAACTTGTCTTGCTTGTACCAGCTCAGTCCGTCATGTAATGAATGGTATTTCTGCTCTATAATATGCACGTGAGGTTTGTGCTTGTTTGACAAAGCAGTTGGGTGGGTTTGTGTCCTAACTTGAGTTTGTGGGAGACCGAAATCCAGCCTGGTTTGTGTTGGAAGGGACCTTAAAGCTCACCCAGTTCCAACCCCCTGCCCCGGGCAGGGACACCTTCCACTAGAGCAGGTTGCTCCACGCCCAACCTGGCCTTGAACACTGCCAGGGAGGGGCCAGCCACAGCTTCTCTGGGCACCCTGTGCCAGCGCCTCAGCACCCTCACAGGGAAGAGCTTCTGCCTCAGAGCTCATCTCAATCTCCCCTCTGGCAGGTTAAAGCCATTCTCCTTGTCCTGTCCCTACATCCCTTGTCCAAAGCCCCTCTCCGGGTTTCCTGGAGCACCTTTAGGCACGGGAGCTGCTCTACGGTGTCCCCTTCAGGATCCTTCTCTTCTCCAGGCTGAACCAGCCCAGCTCTGTCAGGAGACCATCTGCAGTGTTTCTCCTAGCTGTGTTTTCTCTTGTCTGTACAGAAAGTGGCTTATAAATCCAAGCGCTGGATTTATGACTTGAGGACCATCGCAGAGGTGGAAGGCTCAGGAGTGAAAGCTTGGAAATATGCAGAGTGGAAGGAGCAGATCCTCGTTCCAGCACTGCCCCAGTCCATTCTGCAGGGCTGTAGCCTCATCCATATCGACTACTACATCCAGGTGAGTCCATCGGTGCTCCTGGGGAGCTCCAGTGGGCTGTGCTGCAGCTACTCCTGCATTGAGCTCAGTTGCTGAACTCTGTGGGTGATGTGGGTGAACCTGCCCAGTGCAGTGTATGATGAAGAGGATGCCACTGTTTTCCCTTCTCTTCCAGGTCTCCCTCAAGTCACCAGAGGTTTCAGTCACTCTCCCCATTTACATCGGTAACATCGCTGTGAACAGGGTGCCCCTGAGCCCCTCCCGGCCCATCCAGCACGTCCCTTCTGCAGTGGTGCCCAGTGCCCCCCCGGAGGAAGAGGAGGCTGCCAGTGGTTATCACTCCATGGACAATGTCTCAATCCCCACCAAAAGCCATTCCCAGCAGCAACCATTTAGCTATGCCCCAGGACTGAGCTTCCAGGAGATACGGGTGGACTCGGAGCAGACGGGCTCCCCAAACCACCCCACGCTCTGCCTGTCAACGGGGGCCACTGTCCCTTACTACGCCGAGGGGAATGTGGTGCCTGTCCCCACCGCCAGCTCCCTCATTTTGCCTCCAGAGTACAGCACATGGGGCTACCCCTATGGTGAGGATCCAAAGAGCCTGGCAGCGTGGTAGTAAACATCTCCTACCCCAAGAGTCTCAGCCAGCTGTGAGCGGGGTGGGAATACAGGGAACAGGGCAGGGGATCATCCAATCTTTCCGCCTGCTGTAGCCTCTGGAGAAGTCCCCTCTCACAGCTGTAAAAGCTGCTGTCCATTCCCACATCTGTACCCGTGCCTGCCCTGGGCTCGTTGTTGTTGTGAGAGGATCTCCCTGTTCTTAACTGAGCTTCCAGCCTCCCACTGAGAGAAAAACTTCTTGGCTTATGGTGAGGCTGGTGGGAGCCGAGCCAGGAAAATGATGTCACTGAAATCTTCTGTCTGAGTTGGAGTGGGCCTGCAGCTGGTCTGAGACACAAGCTGTGAGGGTGGGAGCTGAGAGACTGCCCAGGCTGGAAAAGCTTGGGGAAATCCCAGCATGATGGATTCCTGGAGCTGTGCTTCTCCAGGCAGCTGGGGTGGAAGGGACCAGTGGTGTCTGTTAGCATGGTCCTACCCGAATAAACCCATCTGTTAGCACTGGGCGAATGAAATGTGTCACCTCAGCCCTGGATCAGGGCACAGGTCACCTGTGATCTGGAGGTGATGGAGTACATGAAGATGCTTGTGAAAGAAGGGGAGGAGCAGACAAGACTTTGAGGTGCTGATTTTAACTCCTGCAGGCATCAACACAGGGATGGGAGTGCCTCGCTCGAATTCTGCATGTGCACTGCGTAGGGTCATAGAATCCCAGACTGGTTTGGGCTGGAAGGGACATTAAAGCTCCTCCAGTTCCAACCCCTGCCAGGGGCAGGGACACCTTCCACTAGAGCAGGTTGCTCCAAGCCCCTGTGTCCAACCTGGCCTTGAACACTGCCAGGGATGGGGCAGCCACAGCTTCTCTGGACACCCTGTGCCAGCGCCTCAGCACCCTCACAGGGAATGATTTAATTCAACAGCTTTGAAATTATTGTCAGAAAGCCCCATGACACGTGTAAGCACACATGGGGTGCAGGGAACCTCCCAAACACCCACCACAACCACTTTATTCCTTCTTTTCCCTGCAGAGGCACCTCCATCCTACGAGCAGAGCTGCAGCAGTGCCAACTCCAGCATCAGCAACGGCAACTGACCTCCCCTGCTCTGAGTCCTGCTGGTGCTGCCCACCCCAGTGCCACGGTTCAGCTGCCTACACCGAGGTCTGCTACAGCACGAGGCATCTCTGTCTCTCTGGCTGCTTGGTGGGGTAAATGGCACAGCCCAGCCTGGGCTTTTTAAGTCTCTTTCTAGGGAGGGGGGTGGGAAAACCAAAAAGTGCAGCCAGAGCAGCCTGTGTGTGCATAGGAGAGGTCTGGGAAACTCAACTGCTGCTGCATCAAGTGCTGCAGAACTGGTTTAGCCCCAGGGATGGCCTCTGCAGCAGCCTGTGTTTAAAGTACTGTAGTCAACACTAACTGCATTACTATCAAAGCACCTGCGATGCCTTATCTGAAATGCTCCTGACTTGGCATGTCTCCACTGTAGGTGAAGGCTGGGCTGGGTGGACTTTTCTCTTCTCTTTAGGGGCCGTGTGCTCTCCAGAAGTGGTTTTGACAATCTTGTCCTCATAGGTCCTAAGGGTAGCTGAAACAGGAGGTTTCTTGGAGTGAGCGGGTTCGGAAGGACAGGGACTCTTCAAGAGCCAAAAGCACAAGGCCTCACTGTACCTGTGCTGTGGGGTGAGGGACCTGCAGCCTTTGGTCCTCCCACAGCGTGTGGTGAGGGGAGAGCAGGCAGGGGCACTCACTCCTAACCCAGGAGGCCCTGCTGAGCTGTGGAGGGAGCCCAGTGTTACCCTGGGGTAACACCAGCTTCCAGCCGTTCTCAGCAAAGGGTGACTCTTTCCTCTGGAAAGCCCTATAGGAGACAATCCATCCTGGCTTGCTGTAGGCTGCAGTCATGGGACACCCCAGAACCCTGTGTCCCATCACCCACCCTGCAGGGTGCTCTCTTCATCCCACCTGCCTTCAGCAGGCCGGAATTCCATGCCTATCAAATTAGAAAAGTCCTGTCTGATGCTACCTCTGAGTCCCTGCCCATGGAAGCCCTTTCCTTTGGGATGACCCTCCTTGGAAGCTCAGCCTGGTGTCTCACAGGAGCACCCAGCGCCACCGAGTCAGTGCATGAGCGTGCTTGGCCTGGGGGCTGCTCTCTGGAGGCTGGTTGACCACTTGCTTCCTGAGCTGGCTCTTGAGCCGCAGCAGGATGCTAAATGAGGGAGTGGGAACACAAAGTGCTGCACTCCTGGACCCGGCAGGTCGGGGGTGAAGCTGGAGGATGGAAACCAACATTTTTCTTCTGTGCTTCTCCCTCCTCGCCTCCTTTTTAAAGCTTTTTTTAGTATCAACTGCCCAAGCTGAGGAAACCACAACCTTAGGCCATGGCTGGTGCAGAGCTTGGGCCCCTCTGAGCGCTGGTCTCGCACTGGGCAGTATCTGACAAAGCTCTTGGGAGCAGCACAGCCTCCCCGCTGCCCCGCACACCCGCTGCAGCTGGGGACAAGCCCTGCTTTGCACTCTTCCTTTGCAAATGCTTTTAGTTTGGTTCATTTTAAGTGTTGAACTGCTTTAAGGATAGAGTAGAGAAGGTGCCGTTCTGAGCAGTGCTGGCACAACACACACCAGTGGTGATAGAATGATTGTCGTTGTCCCTGAATATATATATATATATGAGATGGAGTTTTGTTTTTAATGATTGAATTCAGAAATACAAATTTTAATGCTGTATTTAATAAATTATTCTAAGAGAAACGCTGTGCTTTTTCATCCATTGCTGATGCTCATCCATGTGCCTCTTCATGCCAAACCCAGGGATGCACCGTGCCGGTTTGTGACAAAGTGAAGCACGTTTTTGCTCTGGCCACAGAAGATGATGACTTCTGCTGACAGCCAGCACGGTGCAGCCCGTACAGTGTCCCAAAGCCATGGTTTGTATGAATGGCCTCCTGGGCCTCCTCTGCTGTCCAGTAGGAGAGCTGGGCTGGTAGGGAGGGATGGGAGCACAGGCTCTCCCTGCAGGAGGGCGCAGATGGAGCAGCCAAGCCCTGGCTGGAGGGGCTGGACACCACCAGCCTCTGCCCTCTCTTAAAGAGCCATTTGAAATCAATGTGTTAAGAGTGGAAGAAGGTTCCTCCACACACACATAGTTTGGTGATACCAGGGCTAAGGTGTGCAGGTGCTGCCTAAGTGTTGTCACTGCAAGTAGCCTGAGGTGTGAGCTGTGTCTCAGACATGAGGATGCTTCACGCTCTGCTCAACTCATGCTTCTGCCCAGCTTTCATTATTCAGGCCTCTCTCCTTTACCTGCTGGTCTGTGCCTGCCATGAAAAGCAGTCTTGATATGCAGGGGGTCAAAGGCAGGAGCTTGGTTGTGATGGTGCATCTCTTCTCCGGTGCTCTTCCTCTTCCTCTCAGTTAGCTGAACATGTTGGGCCTGGCTCAGCCCATAGCTCCTGTGGCCTTCCTTGCTTTCAGCAGTTCGTATCCCTCCTTTCCTCAACCCCAACCCCTTCCACACCTCCGGACAAATCCCAGTGAGCTGTCAGTGTTTCAGGCCCTGCTGGCTTGGCCTCACAGGTTCATGCTTCCTTGTTCTCCATCCCTGGAGCTGAGCTGCTGGTGACGTGTCCTTTGCTGGAAAACTTGGATGCTCTTTGGTTACTGTGGCCAGAGCCACTGGGATGCCCTTTTAGACCCTCAGCCAATGTCCTCCTCATTTAACCTCTACAGTTGGGAATGTACCGCTCATGGGGGAGACCATGGCGAGGAGAGGCCACAGTTGTATCTCACAGAGCTCCTGTGGTGCCCTGTGTCTCTGCAGTGCTCCCCTGCTCCTGAGCTTGCTCTCCCAAATCACATTTACTACAACCTGGTCCTTCAGCATCTCTTGCTGTACATGGACTCCCCTTGGCAAAGCAAGGAGCAAGTGGGTGCATTGCTCCTCGCTGGTGAGAAGTGTCCATCTCTGCTGTGGAGGGAGCAGGAAGGACTTGGAGCTAAACCTCCTGATGGTCCTCATTTTGGACGCTGGGGCTGGGCAGGCACAGCTCCCACAGGGAAATGCCCCTCTCAGACCTGTGAGGAGGGAGGCTCTGGCCAGGGTGCAGCAGGTCCCCATCCTTGCTCATGTTTCATGGACCCCTTTGAAACGGGCCAGCACTGCAGGATGGAGCTAGTCCAGCTCTTCAGCCTGCCTGCGGTGGTGGCCCCAGTCCTTGGGGTGTAACGTGCATTGGGTGAACGCAACGGGGCAAACCCCAGTGTCTGGGTTTGTGTTCCCCTGGGAGAGGAACAGGCAATTCCCCATCCTCTGCCTCGCTGCTGTCTCTTCTTTGCAGCCCCTCCAGCTTCAACCTTTTAAGTCCTGGGGAGCTCCTGGAGGCCCTTGATCATCCCTTGGTCCAAACTCGGGAATGAAGAGGGAAAAAAGCCCATTTTCCCAAACCTAGCTCTGGGTATAAAGAACTCCAACCCATGGGATTCATTCAAATTCCTGGCTCTATTTTTTAAGCAGTTGGGTTTGGTTGTGTTGCAATGGGGAGGGGAAGCGGTGGGGCACGAGTGAGCCAATGGTTTCCAAATTCAGCCTTCCATGGAAAATACCAAAAATATCATCTGCCTTTCCCCCTTTGCTGCTGCTGCTGCTTTATTGTCCTTGTCCCGCTCTCCTCATGTGCTGCTTCCATATTTGGGGCATTTGCAGTCTGTGTGTGTCCTGCTAAACTCTGCTTTGGCACCTGATGTCCAAGGAGACACGGGATGCAGAGGCTCTTTTTGTTGGACACTGACTCTCTTTCAGCTTTCCACTGAACCAACATACTGTCTGCTAAGGAAGTTTTCCTACTGAGCCAGCACAAGAGAGGAGATAAAGGGTGTTCTGGGCTCCCTTTGGGTTTTAGTCTCTATTTTAAGACATTTCCAACGTTCTGCAGCAGGAACGTCCCATCCCTCCTCCCCAAGGAGGTACCTGGGGGGTAAAATCCTCCACACTTGGTGCCTGTTCTTGTACCCATACCGGTGGCTGTAATTCTTTACTCCTTTGGTTCTCTTTCCAGATGTGGGGGTTTTATACAACATTTGATGGCTCTGTTCAACCTCAGGCCTCTGTGCGATTTGTTACTGGGTTTTGCAGTGTAAACCACCAGTTTTACATGTTTACCACCGCTTCTGGGGTCTATTTTTGTCCTGGGTTTTAAACCACCAAATGTAAAGAACTGGAAAATGTAAATAAAGATCTTTTTTAAGCCCGTCGGTGCTTTTGCTCGGGTTAAAGTGTGATGGGCTCTGTCCGGGCACTGAGGGCTGGGTGCGGCAGGTGGGAAGCGGCTCCTGATTTCAGAGGTGTCATCCACTTCTACAGATGAAGCTCCAAAGCTGATTTACAGCCAATGCCAAAGCAAAGCCACGTCTCCTCCAGTGTATTGGGGTGGGAAGGCACCGGGGGGGTGATGAAACCATCCCGAGCTCCGGCGATGCAAGAATGTCCGTGGGGAACGACCCGCGCTCCA